>NC_056732.1:1369378549-1369651049 GCF_019279795.1 Protopterus annectens | reverse complement strand
AATTATGAAAATAAAATTGCCAAAGATTCCAAAGACAACCACAAGGCATTCTATAGCTATGTCAAGAATCTAAATGACAATACTCAGATCTGCTCTGAGCTACAACAGAATGACATTAAATATACTGATCCCAAAGATATTGCCAATATCATGGCAGATCGATTCAGTGCCAACAAAACCCCCCTCTCACCCCCTAAAGGACCCATCTCAATACAGAAAGATTTCCAAATTCCGCTAATAATGGCCACACAGTTAAACAACACACTCTCCAAAACTAAGAATACATCATCCATGGGAACAGACGACATCCCGGGCTGTGTACTGCATGAACTATAAAATTAACTGGCACCTCACCTAAGTGTCATGTTTAATCATAGCCTCACCTCAGGCTTCGTGCCCACTGAGTGGCTGACAGCTACAGTTATCCCACTCCACAAGGGGGGAATCCACCTTGGATCCCAAGTACTACCATCCCATCAGTCTGATGAGCCTGATCTGCAAGAGCATGGAACGCATTATTATGGAACTTATAAACAAAGACATTGGCAACCTTCAAACACTGGATCCCACCCAGTTTGGGTTTGTGAAGGGACAATCTTGTCTCCTGAATCTGACTGACTTCTTTGAATTAGTCTCCAGAGCTGTGGACAAGAGTAAGATGGTCCACACAGCCTATCTGGACCACACCAAGGCCTTCGACACCATTCCTCATTCTGGAATCATAGATAAACTTACTAAGCTGGCCATTAATCCCTACATCACTTGATGGGTTGCCAACTGGCTTACTGACAGAACCCACACTGTAAAAGTAGCCAACTCCAAATCCAGCTCCAGACAAGTGACAAGTGGAGCACCTCAGGGTTCAGTCCAGGGACCACGCTTATTTGGCATCTACTTCTCTGAAGTCCAGGCCAACATTAAGGGACTCTGGCTAACACAGTTCGCAGATGACTGCAAACTGGGAGCCATTATTGAATCCCCAAATGATGTGGATATTCTACAAAAGGGCCTTAAAGAAACAGATGCTTGGTGCCAGAGCCATGGGCTCAAGCTCAATGCCAAGAAATGTATAGTTATCCCCTTTGGGAAAAAAACATGCACCCATGAATTACCACATAGGTGGCAATACACAACACCAAAAGTGTAATAAAAGACTTAGGGACACAGGTGGACAGTGGTCTCACCTTCAATAACCACATCGCCACAACAGTCAGGAAATCCTTCTATGTGGCACACCTCATCACTAAGGGCTTTTCATCCAGAAAAAAGGAGGTCATTGTCCCACTGTACTCATCCTTCATTACACCCATTGTAGAATACAATGCCCCATTTGGTATGTACCTCTCAAGACATCTGCAACAACTGGAAAGGCCACAGAAATATCTCACTAAAAGAATCACAGGCCTAAAGCAGATGCCCTATGCTGACCATCTAAAAAAACTCCAGCTATACTCTGTCGCATATCGTCTACTCAGAGGTGATCTCTGCTTAACATATAAGGCCATGTCAAACCCAGAGCTGTTGGACATGCTAGATTTAAAGAAATCCCAGTCCCCCAGAGCCACACGCTCCTGGGATATAAACCTTGTCATCACAATGAACAAAACATGCTGGAGGGATAGTTTCCTGACCCAGAGACTCCCCAGACTCTGGAATAGACTGCCCATACATGTCAAGCAGAGTGCCTTTTTGTGCCTCTTCAAAAGGAACCTTGATGATTGGATGGGAGATAGGAAATTCACCACGGGGATCACGTCAGTTGTCCTGCTAGACAGGGGTCCAGGGAAGTAAATATTGTGGGAAGAAATAGCCAGGGAATTGTTATGGCTAGGCTTGTATAGGCCCTAGGGCCAATAGCCTAGTACCAACCTATGAACCTATGAACATACAGACATGCACACACATACATACATACATATATATAGACATTTATTGCAGTAAGCACCTTTCAAATACATAAATACTGATATACATAAAAATATTGACATGTACACACGCATGGCCGGCCTTAGGCAAAGGCCAACTAGGTGGCCACCTAGGGCGCTGGTGTAGCAGGGGCACTTTTCCAGTATTTATTTGGTGTAGGTAGACCAGGATGGGGGCACCAGGTAATGTGTTGGGGGGCACCATGGAGCTGTTTTGCCTAGGGCACCATTTGACCTAGGGCCGCTCCTGTACACACTTGCTCATAAATAAGCAGACCCAAACAGAGGCAGCTCAAACCAAATCACACAGACATATTTCTTGACAAGCTTATCTTTTTCATGTATTACATATCGTACTTATGGTAAAAGTAAGGTAGATCTAAATATGTATTTATAGCTATCTATCTATCAATATATATATATATATATATATATATATATATATATATATATATACACACACACACACACACACACACACACACACACACACACTGTGTGTGTGTGTGTGTGTGTGTGTGTGTGTGTGTGTATATATATATATATATATATATATATATATATATATATATATATATATATATATATATATATATATATATATATATATATATATATATATATATATATATATATATATATATATATGTATATATATATATATATATATATGTATATATATATATATATATATATATATATATATACTAGTATTAGTATTAGGTTCATAGGAAAGTACTAGGCTATCTGCCCAAGGGCATTTATAAGCCTAGCCAGAATGTGTTGGCTTTCGCCACCCCCTTAGATTATTTCCCTGTGCCTCTGTCCAGCAGAGCCATTAGTTCCTTGTGCCACTGTCCAGCAGAGCCACTGCAGTGATCCCCGGGGTAAATTTTCTGTTTCCCATCCACCCGTCAAGGTTTCTCTTGAAGAGTGTTAGTGGTCTCTGGGACAGGAATCTATCCCTCCAGCATGTCCTATTTATTGTTGTGGCGAGGTCTATATCTCTAGAGCATGTGGCTCTCCGGGATTTGTTTTTTTTTTTTTTTAGGTGGAGCATGTCCATCAATTCTGGGTTGGACATGGCCTTGTATGTCAGGCAGAGATCACTTCTGAGTAAGCGGTATGCAACCGAGTACAGCTGGAGTTTCTTGAGTTGGGCTGCATAAGTCATCTGTTTGAGGCCAGTAATCCTCTTGGTGAGGTACTTTTGTGGTCTTTTCAGCTGTTGCAGGTGTCTTGTAAGGTACATCCCAAATGGGACGTTGTATTCTATGATGGGTCTAATGAGTGATGAGTAGAGAGGCACAATAAACTCTTTTGTTCTAGATGCGAACCCTTTTATGATTAGGTGGGCCACACAGAAGGATTTTCTAACCACCTTGGCAATATGATTATCAAAAGAGAGATTACTATCAACTTGGGTCCCCAGATCCCTTATTACATTTTCTGTATTTAGGGGACTACCACCTATGTGGTAGTTCGTGGGTACTTTGTTTTTTTCCAAAGGGGATGACTATACGTTTTGCCATTTAGCTTGAGGCCATGATTTTGACACCAGGTATCCGTCTCAGTGAGACCCATCTGGAGGGTGTCTGTATCAGCCAGAGAATCAATTATGGCCCCTAGTTTGCAGTCATCTACGAACTTGGTCAGCCATAGTCCTATGCTTGCCTGTACCTCTGAGAAGTATATACCAAACAGGAGGGGTCCTAAGACTGAGCCCTGGGGGATGCCACTTGTAACCGATTTAGAGTCAGACGTAGAGCCTACAACTCTCACCATGTGGGTTCTATCCATGAGCCATTTGGCAACCCATCTCATGACATAGGGATTTATGTTCAAGCTGGTGAGCTTGTCTATATTACTAGAATGGGAAATGGTGTTGAAAGCCTTTGCGAGGTCTAGGTAGGCTGTGTGGACCTCCTTTCCCTCGTCTAATGCCTTGGTAACCATCTCAAAGAAGTCCTCCAGGTTTAGGAGGCATGATCTGCCCTTAACAAAGCCAAACTGGGTAGGGTCCAAGGTTTGGAGGTTCCCAATGTCTCTGTTAATGAGTTCCATGATGATTTCAGGTTTTGCTGAATTCCGGACTGTGGTATAGTTTCCTGTGTTGCCCATATCCTTACTTGGATAGGAGGAAGTCTCTCTGTTTACCAGTGAGAGTGGGGAGCTTTGAGCAGCCTATCTATCCCTGGAAGAGTGGTCTCAGCCCTGAAACTAGTAGCTTATTGGCTGTTTTGGGTCAATTCCTATCTCTTTCAGTTTCCCTGCTTTAAAACCCGCATTTGCACAGTTTTGTGACAGTATACAACTCTGCACAGCTCCTCGTGGTGTCCTGCAGACTGATACAGGCAACAGAGAGACCCAAGAGAGACTTTTCCAGATTTAAGTATTTTTTTCTCTGTTTTTTTGGTTGACTGCCTTTTCCCACCTAAAAAGTGAATTTCTAACTGATCTGTGCTTTAAAAAGTTTAAATTGCATTTGCCTTCTGCTTTTTACAGTTTTTGCACTTGTTTTAAATCAATTTAAGTCGTTTTTGTATTGTATAACTGTTGCAGGCTACACACTAAAGTGTGCTAGCCTGTTTATAGCATTTACAGTGTTTTCTGTGTGTTTTTCTGCTGTTTTCTGAAAAAAACAAAAAAAAAATTCTGTTTTCCCATCTTTGCTGAAATAGATTAGTCCAGATTTCAGGTTTTGCTGAATTCCGGATTGTGGTATAGTTTCCTGTGTTGCCCATAATCTTACTTGGATAGGAGGAAGCTTCTCTGTTCAACAGTGAGAGTGGGGAGCTTTGAGCAGCCTATCTGCCCCTGGAGGAGTGGTCTCAGCCTTGAAACTAGTAGCTTATTGGCCATTTTGGGTCAATTCCTATCTCTTTCAGTTTCCCTGCTTTAAAACCCGCATTTGCACAGTTTTGCACGATTTTGCGCATAGCGCAGCATCGGGCAACGCCACTTAAATGGGTTTAAACTATTCCCGGCTCCACAAAGTCTGCTCTTCACTTTTTCCCTTAGAACTGTTCTAAATTTCAAAGTAAGCACTCTATTTTCATTCTAAAGCCCTGCAGTTGCTCGTATAAGTAATCTTATAAGTAAGCACTAATAAACTAAAGCACTACACCCTCTTATACTCCCTTTACGTACTTGGCTCCCTATTGGTCCTTTTTGATCAGTCAAAAAGTAGTTTCTTATACTATTCTGGCATATCCAAAAGTCAGTTTTGGTTTTACTCTCTAGTCCAGCTGGTGAATCTGGGAATCTTGAGGCAATGTTACAACTGCCTTATGTACACAAACCACCCTCTCCTCCTCCCAACAAGCTCAAATATATGTGAGAGATGCAACTATATAGCCAAACTGGAGGCTGAGCTCTCTCAACCCAGTACTGGCGCAGTCAGATAGGAGGAGAAGGTAACCACACACACCACAAATCCAGTCTCACATAGACGTATCGCAACAGCAAACCAAACACATAAACACACAAAAACATACTCGGAGGCTCTAAATAAAAATCTGCCCAAGCAGGAGAGACCTCCAAAGCAGACATCCAAGCAACTGCTACCCCACAAGAATACCCACATATCACATAGTTCACAAAGTCAGTGTGCCACACAGTCACAGCCCTTAAGGCTAAACAACACACCTAATACACTTGTAATAGGTGACTCTATTGTCTGACACACTGATGTCCCACTCACCAGGCTGAACAAGGAGAAGGTCACTGTAAGCTGCCTGTCGGGTGCCAGGATCCGCCACATAACACAAGCACTCAGTTCACTCCAAAGCAATTACAAATATGACTCCGTCATTGTCCATGCTGGTGTGAATGACCTGAAACGTACCTCCCTGGACTACATGAAAAGAGACATAGAGGAGCTCTCTGATCATGTCGCCCAGGCCGGTATAACCCTGACCTTGAGTAGCATCTTACCCTCACCAAGAATGATGCCACAGTATAAAGACAAAATGATCAATTTTAACAATTGGCTAAAGTATTGGTGTCATTCAAAGGGGATCCAGTGTCTGTCAGCCTGAGATGACATGCTCGACAAGCCACGTTGCTTCGCTAGGGATGGCTTGCACCTGTCACCCCTGGGCTTTCGAATATTGGCTAAGGCTCTTGCCACCCCCATAGTGCCTTTTTTAGGCAAGGCTCAAAAGACAAACCCACCTCCATAGACAACACAAGGAAAAAGAAACTAAGGGTAATGCTGCTCAACGCCAGAAGTTTAAACCTCAAGATGCATGCACTCGAGGCTCCCCTCAGTATGGAGAATATCGATATCTGTGCAGTAACAGAAACCTGGTTCAAGGCTCCCGAGAGCACCCCAGCACTACCAGGTTATACCTCATACCATGCTTTTCTGCCCCAAAACTCGGACCGAACCACAAAAGGAGGGGTAGTATCCATATTCATCAAAGATACCCACACCTCCAGGTTAGTGGCACTGCACGAAACATCTGAGACCATCCATGTGCAACTAACAGTGGGCAAAACTGCCTTTCAATTTGTAGCCTGCTACAGACCACCCTCTCAAACTCAGGAACCCCATTCAGCTTTCCTGAGAACACTGGAGAATATGAAGGTCTCTCCAAACACCATCATATTGGGTGACTTCAACTACCCAAACATAGACTGGGAGCACTACTCAAGCCCAATGGTTCCTAGAATTTATAAACTCAAATGCTATGGAACAACTGGTCACCACTCCCACAAGAGGGGAAAACATATTGGACCTGATCATCACCAACATGGGGACTCTATGTTCCATACCAGAGGTATACCCCTCATTGGTAAGGTCTGACCATAAATTAATCTCACTGGACATCCATATCATGTCCCCACCCCAGCCAAGGAAACCGAGGTGAAGAACATTTCAAAAGCAAACTTCACACTTCTCAAAACCGAGGTGGAATCCTTCAAAGCCCCAGGGCCAGTGGAAAATACGGCCCAAACCGCAGAATCCTTTACAAACGCATTCTATGGACACCTACAGGAATGCATGGGTTGTGCTATCCCAAATAAAACCAAGACTCACTCCTCCAAAGGCAGGAGACTTGTCTGGTGGACCCCAGCCATAAATAAGCAATACAACAGAAGGAGGAAGCTACTACATGATAGAGAAAAATCCCAAAAAGGGAAGGCATCTCTGATCAGTACTAGCAAGAAACTACGATCCCTCATAAAATTATCTAAGGCCAACTTCGAAAGAAAAATTGCACAAGACGCTAAAGATAATCACAAGGCCTTCTTTAGTTATGTCAGGAACCTGGGTGGCAGCTCCCAGATATGCTCTGAGTTACTGCAAAATGACAAAAAATACACTGAACCCACAGACTTTGCCAACATCCTGGCAGACAGGTTCAGTGCAACCCCCCCCTTTCCCCCCAAAAGAGCAAATGTCTATCCCAGCAGAGTGTAGCCTCCCTGACATCACAGATGCACAGGTGAGAGCTGCCCTCTCCAAAGCAAAAAACACAGCATCAATGGGACCGGACGGTGTCCTGGGCTGCATCTTACACGAGCTCCAAGAAGAACTGAACCCTCACATAAAGTCACTGTTCAATCTCAGCCTTACTACAGGATATGTACCCAAGGAATGGTGTACATCAACAGTGGTCCCACTCCACAAAGGTGGTGCTACAACACACCCCAGAAACTATCGCCCTATAAGCCTGACTAGCCTGGTCTGCAAAGCTATGGAGCGTATCATCATGGAACTCATAAACAAAGACATTGGGAACCTCAAAACACTGGATCCTACCCAATTCGGCTTTGTTAAGGGCAGATCTTGCCTCTTGAACCTGGTTGACTTCTTTGAAATAGTCACCTAGGCCATAGATGAAGGGAAGGTAGTCCACACAGCCTACCTGGACCTCGCAAAACCCTTCGACACAATACCCCACTCGGGCATCATAAATAAGCTCACCAGCTTAAATATCAACCCCTATGTCACAAGATGGGTTGCAAACTGGCTCAGGGATAGAACCCACATGGTCATAATTGCAAGTGCAATGTCAGACTCTAAACCAGTTACAAGTGGCGTCCCACAAGGCTCAGTCCTGGGACCTCTCTTGTTCGGTATATATTTCTCTGAGGTACAGGCTAACACAGGAGGACTATGGCTGACCAAGTTAGCAGATGACTGCAAACTGGGTGCCATAATCGACTCGCTGACTGACACAAGCATCCTCCAAAAGGGTCTCACAGAGACAGATAACTGGTGCCAGAGCCATGGCCTAAAGCTAAATGCCAAAAAGTGCATAGTCATCCCCTTTGGGAAAAACAAAGTTCCCACAAATTACCACATAGGTGGTAATCCATTAAGTATGGAAGAAGTAATTAGGGATTTGGGGACCCAAGTAGATAGCAATCTCTCCTTTGACAATCACATTGCCAAAGTGGTTAGAAAGACCTTCTATGTAGCCCACCTTATCACGAAAGGGTTCACATCTAGATCAAGAGAGGTCATTGTGCCCCTCTACTCATCCCTCATCAGGCCCATAATTGAATACAATGCCCCATTTGGGATGTACCTTACCCGACACCTGCAGCAACTGGAAAGACCCCAAAAGTACCTCACCAAGAGGATCAAGGGACTCAAACAGATGCTCTACGCAGTTAGGCTAAAGCAACTCCAGCTCTACTCAGTTGCTTACCGCCTACTCAGAGGTGATCTGTGCCTGACGTATAAAGCCATGCCCAAACCAGAATTAATGGACATGCTCCACCTCAGGAAATCCAAATCCCTTAGAGCTACACACTCCAGGGACTTAAACCTCAGCACAGAAATAAATAGGACATGCTGGAGGGACAGATTCATATCCCAGAGGCTCCTCTCACTCTGGAACAAAATCCCAATCCATGTTAGGCAGAGCCCCTCAATGACCCTCTTCAAGAGAAATCTTGACGACTGGATGGGAGATCATAGGTTTACCCCTAGGATCTCTTCTGTGTCCCAACTACACAGAGGCACAGTAAACTAACCCTAAAAGGGATATCTTCTGTGACCTGCTATACAGAGGCACAGTCAACTAATTTAAAAGGGTGGCGAAAGCCAAACACACTCTGGCTAGGCTTATAAAAAAAATGCTCTAGGGCAGATAGCCTAGTATCAACCTATGCGTCCATAGCCTTGCAGACCAGGCTAGTCAGGCTTATAGGGTGATAGTTCCCAGGGTCTGTTGTGGCTCCACCTTTGTGGAGCGGGATAACTGTTGCTGTGCACCACTCTGTGGGTATGTAGCCTGTAGAGAGGCTGAGTTTGAACAGTGTGTTTAGGTGAGGAGTTAGTTCATTTTGGAGATCTTGTAAGACACAGCCTGGGACACCGTCTGGTTCCATTGAAGTTCTGTTTTTGGCTTTGGATAGGGCTGTTTTAACCTGTGTGTCGGTGATTGATGAGGCCCTACATTCTTCTGGTATGGTTATGGGTCCTTTAGTGGGTGAGAGGGGGGTGAAGTTTGCACTAAATCTGTCTGCCAGAATGTTGGTATTGCTATTAAAATACACACACACATACACACACACACACACACACACACACACACACACACACACACACACACACACACACACACACACACACACACACATATATCGTTGTGTCCTTGGGGGTTGATGAAATCACATTTCAATTGCTGGTTGAAGAAATGAGCATGGATCTTAGCCAAGCATCCAATTCAAATTTGAATTGAAGAAATGTTTTTCCCTTAGTTCTGTCCACCATGCAGTCTGCTCTGTCTTTGTGTCACCAAGCTTTAGAGTATCTTGAAAATGACCGCTTTCTATGGGGGTGGGGGTGCTCTGTTAGAAAAAAAAAGGAAATTGTATGCATTGAGTTTTACACCTGTCTGTAACTTTTTTGACACATTCACCTAACCAGCAGTGCATTTGAAATAGAAAACTTTTAATATTGGTTCTTGTTGCAATTTTGAAATGTTAAACTTTCCTCTGGTCTTAGGGTCCCTTACTAAATGAGTCACTGCTGAGAAAGCCATTTGATATGTGAGCTAGCAAATTCATGTTGAATGTTTAAAGCAGAGACAACGTGAATCATAAAGGATTGAATACCAGGAAGCCATTTAGGAAGGTGAGAGAGGTATTTCTTGTGGAAATACTCAACTGGAGACAGACAACAATAAAGCCAAGATGACTCTGAAAGGTCTGAATAGCAGAAACAGACAACTATCAAGCCAAGGTGACTCAGAAAGGATTGAATACCAAGAAGCCAGTTAGGAAGGTGAGAGAGGTCTTTCATGTGCAAATATTCAACTGGAGACAGATAAATATAAAGGAGGAGCATTTTGCATTTCTTCACTTCAAAGCATTCAGCACAGTCAGGGGTCAAGGAGAGCTAACACCTCTTGACAATTTTACATATGCAGCTTAGGGTAAAATACTAATGTTTAGTAATCACTTTCTAAACTGATTAATGGTGTTTGATTAGTATTTCACAGCAGGAGACTGATAGCAAGTCAAGAAGATGCCTATGTCTGCCAACTGTGGACCAGCATGTGTTCTTCTCTGAGGCTTTAGATTAAATGCAATTTGAAATTCCTTACATAATGATATGCATTATAAAAGGTAAATGCCAATAACAGCTATAACAATGACAGAGGTGTTGAGATCTGTGGTTTCATTGTCGGTGTTGCTGTGTCTCTGGATGAATTACCAATTAAATCCAGATGGAATATCAGAAACCTGCACATTTATTGCACAAAATTAAATTTAGAGACAAGGCCTGGGATAAATGGCGTGCTACCAAGGTACCTCTAGATCGCATTAAATTCCAGCAGCTTAGAAATTATACGAAAAAAGCCATTACCCTGGACAAAAAGAACTACTTCTGTCACCTCCAAGATAAACACCAGAATAACCCTAGGAAGTTCTGGGCAGGTTTAAATAATCTCCTCCTTTCAGGGAAATCGTCAACTCCTACCCTTGAGACACTTATTGGTAAAAACCCAGAAGAAGTAGCCAATACTTTTAACTCCTTCTTTACTGAGACTATTCAGTCACAAGCCAGTCAAATACCTCCCCCTTCCTCTCCCCTTATAAATGTTGTAGAAGAATCATTCCCCTTCTTTAATTTTCAACCCATACCCACATCCTACATTAGAACCTTACTGAAGAAACTTAAACCAACTACCCTTTCTGCAGATAGACTCCCAGCAGAATACCTGCAAATAGCAGCAGATGTAATAGCCTATCCTATCTCTATTCTGATTAATCGAACCATTACTGAGGCCACAATCCCCTCTATCTGGAAAATTTCCTGTCATACCACTCCACAAGGGTAGCTCTTCTACTGAACTATCGAACTACAGACCAATAGCAATATTGTCTCCAATAGCCAAAATCATGGAAAGATGTGTTCATAAACAACTTCTTCACTACCTTACCCTAAACAATCTATTGACCAAGTCTCAACATGGTTTTAGACCCCACCATAGTACGACCACTGCCCTCCTCTCTTTTACTGACACAGTCAATCAAAACCGTAATAACAAAAAAATATCTTCCGCCCTCTTTCTGGACTTGTCTAAAGCCTTTGATATGGTTAATCACCAGCTACTTCTCCACACGCTGGAAACCCTACACCTCAATAATCCAGCTCTCAGCTGGTTCCACGCTTATCTCTCTGGAAGGCAACAAGCAGTCCAATGGCAAAATAAGCTCTCTCACCTGCTACCAAATACCATAGGAGTTCCCCAAGGCTCCATACTTGGACCCCTTCTCTTTTCAGTATTCATAAACCAACTTCACTCAGTTATCCCCAAAGCCACCTGCATCCAATACGCAGATGACTCTACCCTTATTTTCTCTGATGTCTCTCTCCCCGACTTACAAGTAGCCACCCAACTCTGCTTTACTACAGTAGAAAAATGGCTCTCAGAGCAGAAACTCATCCTAAACCCAAAAAAAACTAAGTTACTACTATTTTTTCCCACTTCAGCCCCTCCTCTCATGCATCTGGATTTACAATCGAATAATAGTACCTTCATCGTTGAATCTAATAATGGTACTATCATTGTGCCTGATACCAACACAAAACTATTAGGTGTTATAATTGACAACAAACTTAGATTTGATTTGCATATCAGTCAAACCATTAAGACTGTAAATAAGAAACTTGGATCCTTGTACAGAATAAAGAACTTTCTAACCCCTACTGCCAAACTAGCCACTGCTCGCACGCACCTCCTCTCCACCCTATTGTACGCCTCTCCTGTACTTTCTCACCTCAACAAGTGTGATATTAATAATCTCTCTGTTTCCTATAATCACATAGCCAGATTTGTAACAGGAGTACCTTACAGAACACATCACTGCCTTAATTTAAGGAAACTCGACTGGTTAGAACTACCCAATCTTCTCAAATTGAACCAACTCACTGAAGCGTTTAAAATCATTAAACAACCTGACAAAACCCCTTCACTGAATAAACTAATGATTCCCTACTCCAATCTTAGCTGCCTTCGCTCCTCTAACAGACACCTGGTCCATACCACCAAATCTAACAATATGGGAGGTGAGGCTCTCTTTGCCAATTCTATAGGAAAGCTTTGGAACTCACTCCCTAATAACCTAAGACTTATTACCTCTCTTTGTCAATTCAAAAAAAATCTTAAACAATATTTTAAGACACATTGGCTATGCCCATGTGCAAATCCAGACTAGTTGCCCAAGTTGCACAACATATTCTACTCTACTTGGACAACCCAGAGATTTTTGACTTAAACAAATTGTAAATTAAGCTGCCCTCTATCCTATTTTAGTTGGTTTCACATTCACATTAATCAGTTTCTTCACGGTCCTTCTGAATCCTATAAAGAACCGGACACTCAACTGATAATAGAAACAATACTGTCTTCTGAGCTGTGTTTAATGTTACTGTTGCCAAATGTATCTAATTAAGTAATGCATAATAATATGTAAATTTTAACTTTTCTCCTTTTCCTTTATGTATATTGTAACTTACTTGTCTTGTGTTCTCTGTGGAGCTTTTCTCCCCGGGCCTCCGCTGAAAATAGACATATATCCAGTCGGACTATCCCGATCAACAAATGTAAAATAAATAAAATAAAAATAAAAAATAAACATTTTGTCTTTCCTGGGAACATGTGTACAGATGCAGGGTCCAAAACTGATGGTTCTCAGTTTAATTCAAACCTGTGGTAGTCACAGGTATGTTCAGGTGTACAGACAGTGATGTCCCACTCACCCAGCTGAACAAAAAGGCCATGGTCAACTGTCTGCACACTGCCAGGATCTGACATATCACACACCTACTCAAGTGTCTCACCAAGAGGCACTGCTACGAGAGTGCCCTACTCCAGGCTGGGATGTGTGACAACACTGTCATGGAATACAGGAATACAGACATGACTGCCTTCTCAGCTTACATGTCCCATAACATGGGTATGTACCTGCCGTTACCTAGGATAAGTACTTAACATGGACCGGAGAAGTATTGGCCTCAACATTTATCTTTGTGTTGTGGGTCATCATATGGGTATTTAGTGCCTGTCAGCCAGGGTAGATGTGGTAGATAACACCAACACTTTTCCTGCCATTCTATCCATCAGTCCCCTCTGGGCTTTATGTTGCAGGTTAGGACAGTGGCCTCCCTTGGAGTGGTTTAAGTAGGTATGCCAGATTTCTCCATCACTGTCTCATTTGCAATACTGACTCCTGTATGTGTTATGGAAGTGCTTGTGCGTACATGGTCAAAATACCGAATGTATGACTAAGTGTAATGTTTTATTCTGATGTGATTATAGTGCATGTGCATACATGGACAATCAACTGTAACAGTCACTGTGGGAATTACTTATGTGTGCCAAATGAGTGCTTGTGCATACATGGGCCAACAACTGAAGGGGTCACTGGGAAATGCATTCATGTATGTGTCAGCAATTTGCATATGTGTAATGGTCAGACTGTGGAACTGAATGGTGGGGAAAATAATTTTTTTAGTGCATGCAGGCCCATAACTTTCTAGACTTTGTAAAGAAACATTGTGGACCACTTAAGCCTGTTAGCCCAGTATTGATGCAAACATACTGGATAAGGCACTCACAAATATGTGAGAATGCTGCACTCCCTTAGCCACACCCTTAGTGAACTGTCTTCTCTGTTAAGGTAAGACCCTAAAGCTGTCTCTTTTGAATTTAAATTCAATGCTATGACCCCATCAAACCCTGTAACAGTTCGGAAGTACTCTAATGCAAACTGCCTCTTGTTAGCAATTACCTGACAAGTAATCAAGACTCTACATACCCAGTGAACACAGCTGCCTATGTTGAATTGAAAACAGAAACTCTAAAATCATGTTAATAGATGCATAGAGACAGTATAGCATCAAGTCATAAATAGACTACTCTGATGGAATCCAAACAGATTGTACAAGAAAGTGCACTACCCAGCAGGCTAACAGCTATCTCTTCAGACTAAACAAACCAATATGGCAAATTATGTCTACCAGAGACAATTTTGAGATACAGATAACTACCCAAGCCAAGCCTAGCCAAGGAAGACCACAAGGAATCCTTTAGCAATGTCCAAACCATCAAAGGTGTTAAAAAAGAGTGCACACTGACTGTTAATGAAGCCACTTGTTTTACAAAGGGTGGTTTGCACATGTCTCCATGAAGCCACAGAATATTGCCTAAAACTGTAGCCATCCCCTAACAGATGTCTTTGGACAATGATAAATTGACAAACTTGCCAAAATAAAAAATAAAACCCAAACGGAACATTAAGGTATTACTGCTCAATGGTAGTAGCCTAAACAAGAAAATCCACACCCTACAAGATGTACTCACCATGGACAAGATAGATATCTTTGCCTTTACTGAGACACAGTTTATAGTGCCTTCCACATGTTTAGTCCAACAGTAGCATATACAGGGACAAAAGGTGGAGTTGTCTCAATCTGTATTAGCAGCAATTATACCTCTATGTTATTAAAACAGATGATGCCCTGGAATTCATCTGCATGCAAATGAACCGTATTAAAATCCCATAACATACATCAGCCAGCTGTAGGTGACCCTATATGTCCCATAGCTCATACTTAGGCCTACTTGAGACATTCACCATTAATCCAAATACCCTATTCATGGGAGACTTTAACTATCCCTGTATAGAAAGGGCAGCATACACTGGCTCATACTTGTAGGCACATTGATGCGAGGAGTTGATTAGCACAACTACTCTTGACCAGATAAAGCGCACACCCACCAGAGGGTTAAACACACTGAACCTGGTACTCATATGTGAAAGGGTTGCACCCACTCAGTATCACATCATCACTGGTGAGATCAGACCTCAAAGCTATCTCTGAAAAACAAAATTCAGCTCTGTAACCCATGCAAACCCTGTAGCTGTTAGGAACTGTTCCAAAGTAAACTACATCCCATTAAGTGATACTCTGAACAAATGCAATGCCCCTCCCAACCTCAAGTTTACAGAAACCTATGCAAAACTGATTCACAGGGACTGTGTACATTCATTGTGAATGGCTGTATGGAGGTTACTGTGACTACTAGACCCCCAAGGCAAACTCTAAAAACAATCCACACTGGTGTAATCCTCACCTTAATAGGATGCATAGCAAAATGAAAAATATTGTGGCAAAATTCAGGAATAGCAACAACCACAATGATAGCAGCTGTATCATTAAAATAAACAGGAAACTAAGGGGGTTAATTAATTACTACAAGGCCACTTACAAGGTCAAGATAGGCTGATAGGCTAAAGTCAAACACAAGGCCTTCTACAGCTGTGTTTGAAACGTAAAAGGTAGCACACACCAGTGTGGGAAAGATTGGTTCATAGGTGATTATTAAGCTGACAACCCCAGGGGGCCTAGCTATGGTTCCCCATGTGGGAATCAATTCCTGTACCTTATGTTTGTGAGGTAAACACCTTAACCATTTATGGTAATCCCTGAAGTTCAGTGGTGCCACGCTCACTGAGCAGAGAAACATAGCAAATTTACAGGATGAGAAATTGAGTTCCAACTTCAACCCCCCCCTACACCTCTGCCTTCCCCCCAAGTGAAATACCTCATAGCATAACCCACATCTGTTAACAGAGAGGAGGTCCGGTCAGCATGCACTAAGGCCAAAAACCTAGCCTCAGCTGGCCCTAACAACATCCTGGGATGCCTCCTAAATGATTTGAAACATGACCTATTAGAACAATTCGGGTCATTTTTCAACTACAGCCTCAAAACAGGTTTTGTACCATGATCATGGAGGAGTACAGAGGTAAATCCACTTCACAATGGTGGATGATGAACTGACCCCAGAAACTACAGACCTATTAGTCTGACTAGTCTAATATGCAAAGCAACAGAGTGAATTAACCTGGAAAGGTTCAAAGACAATGGACCCAACGCAGTTTGGCTTTGTTAAGAGAGGGCTATGTCTACTTAACCTGGTGTACTTCTGTAAGAAAGTCACTAAAGCAATGCATGCAGGGGAGATGGTGCACACAGTGCCACCAACCTGGACCTAGCTAAGACATTTGGTACAATATCCCACTCAGGTATAGTTGACAAACTCAATGAATTGGCCATACACCACTACATATCTTGCTGGATTGCAGGCTGTCTCACAGACAGGACTCAGGAAATCAGGATTGTTGATACCATATCCACTAAAAGACCATTCACAAACTGGGTACCTCAGGGCTCCATTTTGAGATCAATCCTATTTGTCATATACCTCTGAGAGGCAAAGGCAGACCAAGTTCCTAGATGACTTAATAATTGTGAGGTATGACAGATTCTCCCATGACACAGACATGTTAAAAGAGGGTTTACCACAAATAACGGGTTCCAAAGCCACTGACTACAACTCATTGCCAAGAAGTGCAATATAGTGCATTTTGGGAAAACTGCCACCCAAGCTAAGTACTCCATCAATAAGACACCCCTAACAGATGACCCAGTATCCATGGATCTGGGAACATATATAGATAATAATCTGGCCTTTGACCAACCTGTGGCCAAAGTAGTAAGACAATCATCCTATGGCACCCAACTTATAAGTTAGGCAATGGCATCCAAGTCAAAGGAAGTCACAGTGCCACTATATTTGGTCTTTATCAGACCCATCATTGAGTATAACACCCTCCTTGACATGTACCTGATCAGACATATGCAACCGTTGGAATGCCCCCGAAGGGTTCCTTACCTGGAGAATCCAGGGTATAAACACATTGCCCTATCTGGATCACCTTAAAGCCATATCTGTATACTGCATCTCACACATATTACTGTGAGGCAATTTATGTCTAGCAAACAATGCATCTTCGATCCAGCTCTGATGGATGTTGTTTACATGGCATTAACAAACAGCATCAGACCCACCTGAGCCAAGGGTTTAAAATTTGCTTGTGACATGAATAAGACATGTTGGTACAATAGATGTGTCTCACAGAATCTCCATGCTTTGGAGCAAGATGCCCCTCCATGTGAAGCAGAGTCTACCCCTATCCATATTTAAACGTAACCTTGAGCAATACATGGTCAGTTGGAAATCCATACTAGTTCTGGCCCCCATGTCTCTGATAGACAGAGGCACAGAGTATCTTCCTAAGTAACATACCCCTGTATTAAATGCCCCTGATACATAGGGACCATACCGCTCAACCTCTTAGCTCAGGAAATCTGGACAAAACTCAAAATTAGGGTGGGGACAAAGGCCAAATAAATAGGGACAGATTTTAAACATTACTCTTAAAAATGTAGAAAGTAGAAAGAATAATAGGATTTGTGTTATGAAGCATTTTTGTGGAGGATATAGAATCAGAAACTCAAATATATGTCAATATTTAAACACTGCAATCCTTAAATATTTCTCATAAACCCACAGATTTTATGAAAAACAGACCAACAACATGAAGCCAAAATCTGGACAGTTGACACCTACTATAGGGACTCAATTGGGCTGAATTGCATGGCTAGGCTTATAGAGGCCATGGTAATCATTAGCCTAGTATACTCCTATGACTGAACACTAGGTATGTACCTGCTGAGGCACATGCAGCAAGTAGAATGCCCATAGAAGCTCCCCTCAAAAGAGTACAGGGTGTAAACATGTCTTACATAGATCACCTTAAAAACTTATGGCTATACCCTCTTTCCTGCAGACTGCTGACAGGTAATCTGTGTCTATTATACAAGACATGCTTAGTTCTGACCCTGATGGACCTTTTGCACATTTGTACAGCCAATAGGATCATAGCTACGTAATATAGGGTCATGAGATGTGCTTATGACAAAAATAGGACAAGCTGGAGTATCTCTCTACTCTTCCCTCATTAGACCACACATTGAGTATAATGCTGCATTTGGCATGTATCTCACTTGACACCTGCAACAGCTGGAGAGGCCACAGAAGTACCTCACGAAGAGGATTCTAAGCATTACACACATGACCTACATGGAAACCGACAAATGCAGGGAGGACATGTAGACTCTACACAGAAGGCACCCAGGTGAGAAACGAACCAGAGAACCACTTGCAGTGAGAGAACAACGCTAACCACTGCACCGTCCAAATGATTACCAAGGTACAATAATTGGACTAGACTGGACATAAATTATATTTCAGAGGAACATGTGCGTTTAATTGAAAGGTTCAACATACATATAATAAGTATTTCAGATCAGGCGCCAATAATAACAAAGAAAAATGCTGGATAATGAATTAAAATGAGACACTGGCATTGCATCCATACCTGTTAAAACTGAGGAATTTAAGGAATTAGTAGTGGAAATGATTTGCAAGTAGGGAAGATAGAAATGTATTCATAAGTTATAGCTAGTGAGTGGTATACAATAAAAAGTACAATTCAATAAAAATAAAAACGGTAGAAATAACATAAAAAAGAAATGGTTACGTAGCAACAAGAATTATTTCTAGGGGCTGACAAAGGTTACAGTTTTTCAGAATAAGGGGAATCTCACAGAACAAGAAGAGGTGCAACTGCAGAGTGCTAAAGAGAGGGTCTATATTAGAACACCGAACATTTAAAATGTTGAGTGTTCTAATATCGACCCGTTTTCAGCGAATGATGAAAATATTGAAGAAACAGAATACCAAATTTTTTCCTAGGGAAAGAATTTGGTTGTCCATTTCTGTTGCTTCGGTATTTTCAGTGCTCTGGTGGAAAGTTACGGGTCGGGTTCAGGTAAGTGTGTGATTGAGTGTGGGTTAGGTATGTGTGCGATTGTGTGGACATGAGGGTTAGGGCAGGTTAGGTGAGTTAGGGTTAAGGCATGGGTGAGGTGAGTGTGCGATAGTGACGGACCTTAGGGTTAGGGTTTGGGTTAAGGTAAGTGGATAGTTAGTGGTGTGTGTATAGTTTAGTGTAGGATTAGGTGTAAGAGTTTAGGTGTATATGTGTGGATTGCTGTTTGTTTGCTGTGATTGTGTTGTGTGTATGTGTTTTGGAACAGCAATTTTTTTCCCTAGGAAAAAATTGCTGTTCTGAATGTTCAATGTTTAGTATTTTTGATTGGTAGGGTTCGATATTAAAACACTCGACATTTTGAATGTTCGGTGTTCTAATATAGACCCCTAAAGAGAAAATAAGGGAGTATCTGGATAATATACATGAGTGCAGAAAGACTGCTGTTAAGCAACCATTTTGGTGTTAACACCAGAGCACAAAAACTTTTAAAACAATGACTTAGGCAACAGCAAGTCGAAAGGAGCCTATAACAAGAAAAATGACCAGAAATCCTATTGAGATATTAAAGATGTTTTGGAAATTTTACAAACATTTATATAAAGCAAAGAATTGAGGAAATCAATAAACAGGAAAAATGGAAATGTGTCTGGAAGACTTAAGTATGCCAAGGTTAGCGGTAGATCAGGCACAACAATCAACAGTTAAGATAAGAGACCAGATAAAAATGGTGACATACAATCAATCTGCAGTAACTTCGGCCGGAAAAGGTGGTATTCCACATGAAGAAGCTCAGAGGGGAGAAAGGGATAAAGATCTGAAAGGTTTTATTTAACAGCATTAAAAAGGAAGGGAAGCACCAACATCCTGGAAGAAAGCTGTGGAGAATGTAATATGTAAAGACTCATCAGACCTAGCTTCATATTGGCCCATTTGAATTTTAAACCATGTTTATAGAGTGCTTATGTATATAATAGCTCAAAGAATGGTAAAACTGTTGCCAGAATTAATAGGTATGGATCAATGTTGTTTTGTGAACAGGAGGCAACATTAATAGCACAATGATGATCCAAAGGTAAACAGAGTGTAAGAAAATCCTGTTGTTGTTGGGTCATGATGCAGAGAAAGCATTCAGCAGAGTAAGCTGTAATCTTACGGGTAGGCAACGCAAGCATTTGCATGGCCAAATATAATAATCAGGTTAATTAGGAGGATATATGTGGGATCAGATGGAAAAATTAAAGTGGGAACATTCCTCTCTGATAAGTTGTGTTTGAACAGATAAACCAGGCAGGGGTGCCCTCTTTCCCCTTTGTATATATTTAGAGCTTGTGGCAAAGAAAATTAGGGACACAGAAATTCAAGGATATCATGTGGTATGGTAACCAAGAAAAGATGGCTTTATTTGCAGATGATATTTGGTACCTGATGAAACCAGAAAAGGCCATCTCTTTGTTATGGAAAATTTTGTGACAGTTTCAAGTATTTTCAGGATATAAAATTAATGAAGATAAAACAAAGGGTATAACTGTAAGTTATGTACCCACATATTAATTGGTTTGGCAATACCCATACTTATGTGAACATGATAAAAAAGTACTTAGAAATATGGGTTTAAAGGATTCTGCTATGGCAGCTCAGGATATGTTGGAAGAGACTAAGCAAAATATAATAAACAGAGAAAGTGGAAGATCTTGTTTATGGATATAGATAGCAGGGGTAAAAGCAGTGAAACTGTCTTAAGGCCCTTTAGTGTTATACACAGGTCAGACATATTTTTTATCAACCATAGGAAAAGTTGTTAATAATAAACAGCTGAAGGAATTTATATGAGATGGGAAGAAAAGAAGGAAAGGGACTGGTCAAGTGGAATAAGATGATCCTTCCAACAGAACAAGGTAGTTTAGTATTACTTGATCTGAAGGAATATTTTAAAGCTAGGGGGCATATACATGATACAACAGAAAGCTATAATTCAATGTGGAAAGTGATAAAATAAAATTGAGGGAATTCAAGAAATACATTTGGGATTCTGGATGCGGATCCTTAAGGAGAATAACAGACATACTATCATTTCTGCTACTTTATGAATGTAATTTTCTCTAAGAAGTAAGCCAACATGAGAACGGAGAGCGACTATTTTGCTGGTCAGGGTGACTGAAATTAGGGTACAGAGAGTAGGCTGAAATGTACTGGATAAAACTGGCAAAGGAACCAAGGTATTGGGAGCAAATAATTAAAGAGGGAAAGGTAACAGTATCTGTAGAGGCCAAGTACACATGTGGACTGCACACTAGAAGCTGCCAATATTCTATCAGTCCTTGATAGGGAAGGCAAAGAGAAAGGAATAGAGGAATCCTAAGTGAATGACCTGTTCTGGCACAATTTTTAGATGAACCTAGAACAGAAGTTGTGGTAAAAAAAACAATGATTATTAGTAGGGCATATGAGACATTGCACAATAAGTATAGGAATCAGAGGAGGTTATAAAAGACTGGTAATAGAGATTCAATAAGTAATTCAAAATGAAACAATAGAAGGACATACATATGCAACAAAGTCTAGAAGTTTTAGGAGTTTTGATTGGAAGAGTTTGCATAGGTATTTTTATACCCCAAGCAGATTCCACAGAATTCTCTCAGGTAGCTGACAAATGTTGGTGGTATGACAGGAAAGAACAAGTTAAATGGGAACATACATTTTTGTGAGTGTAATGATTTGGCAGACTTTAAAAATTACCAGCGGAGAACTCTGTCAGAAGTATTGTCCGAGCAAATGACTGCATCCTAGGAAATGCTTTTTTGAGCTAGGATATAAGATCCGAATTGCCTAGACATTGTGGTGGCTGGCAAAACAGCCATTACTACAAAATGGAAATCAAAATCTTAACCAACTACGTTTCAATGTATTTAATATTGTAACAGAGACAAAAGAACTGGAAGTATAATTTTTAGAAAAGGGTAGGAGCAAATTATATAGAAAAAATGGGAATTGTGGGAATACATACAGAATAATGTCTTGAAAGAAGAGTGAGATATGAGGGAAGGCAGGGATTCAGCCAATTATGAAATGTTGGATTATTGATAGTTATACAAAAATATATGTTTGTAACTGGGCACATGTTAATATTGTTTATTGTTAGTTTTATATAACTGCATCTTTGCCTATGTCTTAACTGATAATTCACTAAAGGTGTTAAATAAAAAAGAGATAATGTAAGATATGCTATGATAAAGTTATACTTGCCAAACAGACCATAGTGCGTCACACTTTATTCCATTTAAGTATGTAAAACTTCGGCACATAAGGTTACATTAATTCCTGAAAGATCTGGAGCATACACGTAGTAAGCTGGGGACACACCCATGCTAAATAAAGAATCCTGCCAATGTGATGGAAGTCAAGGTTCTGCATGATATGAAGATGGTTGAGTTACAAAGCTGTTTCTGTACGGCAATAAAACCAGAAGTGCCTAAATGAAAAGAGAGCTAATGAAAACAGCTGAATTTTGCATTCAGTTGCCTTTTGTAGAATTCACTGAATTGAAAGATTGCAGAGAACCCATAAACCAGACTAATTTTTACAGGGTCTTACATAAGTGAGTTTATTAAAGTGTAGCTGTATACTTTGCGTGTCTAACTGATAGCCAGTGGTGGCTGGTGACGTCAAATCAAAGGGGGGCTGCAGGAGACAGATGAATGGGTGGGGCCAATGGGAAGGGGTGTGACCAACTAGAAAGGGGAGGGGCTATGCTCAAAACCACAAAAACTAACTAAATATGCTGCCCTGGGTGCCAAACCGTCATTATGAGAGTCCAATCAAGACAAAATGAAGTGTGGAAGAATAAAAATATTTCAATGCATTGGCTGCATGACAGCTTACTTAATATCTAGATGGAAACAAAAAGGTTGTGAGGCATGAAAAAATAAATTACTTTTTAAATACATTACTGGAACGCCAGTCAAAATCAAATATAAGAAAAGCAAGCAGCACTCAATTCAAACCACTTCTTGCAGTGCAGTTCTAATTATAATTTATATTCAGCTTGATTAAAGTACCAAGTAACACGCTGAAAGTAGACATCTCTGTGATGCCTCCACTTGTAAAAATGTTTCTTATCCAAAAAAAGACCTGCTGCCTGACAACTATCTACTTGTTCCATGGGGAAAACATGATCAAAGTATAAAATGAAAAGCAAACATGAAACAAGCTCAAGATACATTGCTTAAAGGATTACTGTACAGGTTATGGACCACACGATTGGCATTCTGTTTAGTTTACGGGTAAAGCCTGCAGAGATGACTGGAAGTCTCCAACAAGTGTAATTAGCTTCTTAAAATAATATAATCCTGTCCTTTATTACAAATACCGTCATATGCATTTCAATACCCAAGGCTTATACATTATCTAGTTAAGTATTCTCTACATGGCAACAACAGAAAGGCTTTCAATGTTGGCAATTCTTTAACAGTATACTTATTAAAGCTTACTTGCATCTTACGATCTCAGACAAGCTTACCTGATGGTCATTAAAGTATTGCTACTTAAACACAGAGCAACAGGCACTTTCTGAGTAATAATAAACATAAATCAACAGTATAAAAATATGACAAACCCGAACATTCTGCAAAATCAAGGACAGAATAAAAGTAGTACTTGTGTCTACCTTGGATGGGGGGATACTCTGCACATTTACACTGCATAACTGCTCCTTGCCTTGCTTGGACACATCCAGAGTCACACTACATGAGGCAGTGGGGTGCAACAAGTATGTCCCAATTTGAAATGTCTCTGGCTGACTGTGATGGCCCTGACACATTTGTCATACCTCTCAACCTCAGAGCAAGAAATCTGGACAAAGCCATACATAGAAGTGGGACAAGGCCCAAAAATAAGGACAATTTTAAATATTGCACTTATAAACTTAGAAAGGTAGTAGAGTAGTAGGTCTTACATTAGTATGAATTTCTGAAGGGTATGAAATCTGAAACACAAATGTCTGTCATTATTTTCTAACTTCAGTCTTTAATGATTTGCTACTAATTTGCCAAAAAAACACAATTTTATGAAAAATGGACCAAAATGTGATGCAAAAATATAAAATAGCCACACAATACAGCTGGGAACCTGTCAAAGAAGGGACACCTTTTTAATATTAGTACTGCTAACATGAGCAGCTGACAACATAAAAGAATCTGCATGCATTTCTGAAATAAAAGTAATATATAACTCTGATTATTACAGTTATTTCTTAAATGTAAACCCTCCACGTTTTCTTCCAAAATTGCCATTTTGTGGCGGGATTATTAGGGGAATAGCAACATTTTGAGCCAAAATCGGGGACAGTTCAGAGGTTTGGATATGCCTAATTCTTTAAAGCAATTTATTTGCACATACCTCTCAACCTGTTAATGCAGGAAATCTGGACAAGGCCAAATATACTTATAAACAGTACAACAAATTGTTGTATAAACTGAGACAGTTGATAGAATAACAGGTCTTTAGCATGCATTTTTCTGAAGGTTATGAAGTCTGAAACTCGGTGTCTGTCATTATTTAGTGACTTAATTCCTAAATTATTTGCCAGAAAACCACACATTTAATGAGGAACAAACCAAAAATAAGAAGCAAACATCTATTCATTCTGTGAAAATCTGGACAGTTGAGAGGTATAGTTCAGCCGGGGCTCTCTTTGAGTTTGCCGCCCTTCCGCCTCACAAAATCGTGGTCGAATGGAGCCTTCCCCCTTCAGCTATTCCAATGAACCATTACTTGGCTATTTGATCCCATTTACCATATACACTAATGTGAATACTGCTTTACTTCTATGATGATTTGGACTTCATTTGAAAGTTTTA
Source organism: Protopterus annectens (assembly GCF_019279795.1). Classification (NCBI taxonomy): domain Eukaryota; kingdom Metazoa; phylum Chordata; order Ceratodontiformes; family Protopteridae; genus Protopterus; species Protopterus annectens. The sequence goes on along the minus strand of NC_056732.1, from coordinate 1,369,626,049 downwards.
TTTTGCATTTTACAGCACAAACACTAAGACATCTGCTAAACAAAGCAATGCAATCTCACAATGAAAACAGATTTAGCATTAAAACTTCTCTGCCCTTGAAACTCACAATCATTGAAACAGCAGTGAAACCCACATTCAAAGAAAATACATTTTGCCAGTGACAGATAAAGATTAACTTTGGGCTGTTTTCAAATCATAGGCCCCTTGCACATGAAACATACACGTGGTCTTTGATACACCTTTCTGATTTTATTAAATTATATTCCTTGCACAATATAGTACAGCTGTAGAGGGCGTTTTAAATTTGTTTTGAACATTTTTCCAGTAAACAGTGAAACAAAATGCATGCACCAATAATGACAAAACTGCCCAATTCAGAACATTTCTATCATAAAAGTATACTCAAACTTCTACAGTCCACCAGTATCAGTAAATATGCACAATATCTGAAGAAGTAAAAGTCATCTAATAATTGCAATAGGGAATGGATGGCAAACTGATAACAAGTTCAGAGTTACTAGGTATCTTCACCAAAAAGGACTGCAGCATCCACCCCCTTTACAATACAGTACAGTATCAGCAATGCATCTACCTACTGCGGGAGTAGAACCCACAGCCTTCTGCATCAAAAGCAAGTACACTGCCGGTTGTGCTATTAACAATGCAAGCAGACTCAGCATAAGCATCACTAAACTTTTGTTCCCCTGCAGTTCTCAGCTTTTTGTAAAATCTACTTGACACTCAGCTGTATCTCTGAACTTTGCAGCACAAGAAATCTGGAAAAAGCCAAAATTTGGGGGGGGGGGACCAAAAAACAGGGACACATTTTAAACATTGCTTGTATAATTTTGGAAAGTTGCTAGAATAAAATGCTGTGTTACCACCATACATTTCACTGCCAAGCATTGAACCCAGCACCCTGTGCAAAACAGTCGCAGCAACATACCACTATGCCAAATCAATCATCTATTTTATGAAAGAGGAAGACTGAAACTTAAATGGCTACATCCAGTGAATTCAGTTCTCACCATAGCTGTCAACATCTTAGCACAAAACACCTGAACAAAGCCAATAATGGGGGAATACAGCCCCCAAACATATTCAGTGAGTTCAGTTATCACCATAGCTCTTAGCCTTGGCACAAAAAAAACCTGGACGAAGCCAATAATGGGGGAATACAGTCCCAAAAATAGGGACAAATTTCAAATATCCATCTTATAAACTTATAAACTTGCTATAATAATAGGTTTTGTGTTACCATGTACTTTCTGAAGAATATGAAGTCTGAAATTCCAATGCTTGTCATTTTTATTTATTTAACATTTGTTAACCAGGGAAGTCTGACTTGGAACAAAAGGTAATTTTTGGCAGAGGAAGAAACACTCCAGACATGTCTTTGTAAGATGAGAGGACACCAGAGCAAACCCACATAAACACAGGATGGACATGCAGACTCCACATAGAAGGCACCCCAGCCAAGAATCAAACCAGAAAACCTGTAGCTGTTAGGCAACAATGGTACCACTGCACCACTGCACAACTGGCTGTGTTGAGAAACAAACATATAGAAACCACAGATTTTATGAGGAACAGAACAAATATGAGGCAAAAAAATCTGCATTTTTTTTTTTTTTTTTTACAAATGGTGGTGGGTAGGGAATTCAGGCTCTTGCCATTCGGGTCCAAGGTACAGGGTTTAAGCCTTATTCTCTACCCACCACCATGTAGTGACTGAGGCATTACACACACACACACACACACACACACACACACACACACACACACACACACACACACACACACACCTCTTACCTGCCCTGCAAGTCTGAAGCTTCTTCGTTTGTTGTATCCTGCATCATCATTGCTGCACCCAAGGAGCTGTTATCCCATGAGAGAACCTAAGGCTCATTGTAGCTGTCCTGCGAGACCACCCTGCCTGCGGACATCGCAGTCCGATCCCCTTCCTGTCTATGCAGTTAGAATTACTGCATAGACTGCTGGGTAAATGTAGATGCGCATGTTGTAGTCCAGACTGCTGGTGGAGACAGTCTGGATTCTGTGCGCATGCTCCAGACTGGTTCACCAGCAGTCCGAGTATCAGAAATGCTGCGAGTGCGCATACACGATGTTCCAGGACTCGTGGTTCATTTTATATTTTTCTTTTTGTTATTTTTATTTTATATTTTGTTTAATTTTCTTATTTTACAGCTGGGAGGGCAGCAGTCCTGCAGTCCAATAGCATGGGCCGCCCCTGCTGATAGCGGCTGCTGACTAAGACAATAGATTTTTTTGTGCAACCTCATATGGTACTTAGACAATAATAGCACATGATGCTTTGAACAGTGTATCTAGTTTCTAGCTCAGGCGGTGATCTGGCAAAATAGTCTATCCACCCTTCTACCTGTATCAATAGGAGTTCCACAAGGGTCCATATTAGGTCCTCTACTATTCTCAATCTTTGTTAATGATCTGCAAACAGTCACCACTGAAGCTACCTGCATACAATATGCAGACGACTCTGCTTTAGTCTCCTCAGCCAAATCCCTTCCAGAACTCCACACCCAAACCCAGAAAACTGGTTTACTAGCAGACATCTTCTACTAAATGCTAATAAAACCAAACTTCTGCTGTTTTCCCCAACCTGACGCTCCCCTCAGGTCGATTTTAGTATCACCTCCAGCAATGGTACCATTATATCCCCTGTTAACCACACCAAACTACTTGGGATACTAATTGACAACAATCTGAAATTTGACCTACATGTTAATCAAACAATCAAAAATACCAATAAAAAACTGGGCTCACTCTACAGAAACAAAGCCTGCCTAACTTTGGCCAGATACAACACAGCATGTACCCACCTACTCTTTTCTCTCCTTTATGTCTTACTTATCCTCACTAACCTCTCAAAAACTGAGCTAAATAGATTAACCGTCTGCTATAACCATATTGCTAGATTTGTTGAAGGGTCCTCCATCACACACACCACTGCCAAATTCTAAAAGCATTAAACTGCCAAGAGTTCCCCAACCTACTTCTCTACAATCAGCTTACTATAGCCCACAAAATCCTTTACCAACCAGAGTACCAGGAATTCAACCACTAATTACCCCCCACATCAATACCAGACCATTGAGATCTAATGACAAATTAATGATAAAGACCACTAGATCCAGTAATCATGCTGGCGACTCTGTATTCTCTAACTACATAGCAAAAACTTGGAACTTACTCCCTCCTGCCATAACAGCAGAACCCTCTCTAACAAAGTTTAAAAAGTGTAAAAAGTTATGTCAACAATGACTGGATTTGTACCTGCACCACCCCAGGTTAATGTCCCTCGGCTCACCTTGCTAAGTGTCTCCCCTTTTCTTTTCTGTCCTCAGTGCCACTGGTACTACAACTCAGACAGCATACTGCATTCTACGTCTTCCAACTAACTTACTCTATTTTTATTTTTTCTTTTAATTTATCCTGAAATTATATATATCCATTTGTTATTTAGAACTGTTGCAATGATACTATTGATTGTATTTTTCTCTATTTGTTAATTATAATTTGTACTTCTGGAGCTTTTCTCCTTGGGCCTCCACTGAAAATGGATATGCACCCAGTTGGACTTTCCCAGTTAACAAATATAAAATAAAATAAATAAAAAGAAATATACTGAACTCCAGTCTTAAAGCTTGAGAAACTGCTGCTGCATTATTCAGGGATGCAAGGAGATCTGTGATTGACTGCTCTCATATTTGGAGTAACTGCAAGAAAACATGAAAATCGAAATTCCACTATGTTCTCGCTAAACCATTTGATGCAAAGTCCTTGCCAGCAGTTAACCTGTGCCTAAAAGATGAAATGCATGAAATTATATGTTCAAGAACAATGCGATTTCCCACATCTGTAAGCCATTCCACAAATACAGTATAATTGCATTCTTCTTTGCTTATCTGTTTCATTGCCATACTGCATTTTACCTGAAAGGAACATGTTCCATAAACAGACAAGATCCTTATGTGAGCACCTTATCATGTTGAAGGCATAGCGAAACTACCAAATGATTACAGTGTAAACGTTATGACTTGTTTCAAGCATAATATATCCAATCAGTAACTAAGGTCCTTTCCTAAGACTGGGATCTTGAGCAAAGATGCAGCGGACCCAATGTCAGATAAAATCTCTGAAGGCATTGCTGAAACTTTCTCACATGTTGCCTCGCATTTAGCACCACAAGGATTCATTCCAGCTGCCCAGTGAAACAGCAACATTATTCTGAAGGGCTTCTGTGGAGGCATACATTTTTCCCAAAGAGAATACTCAAACTGCTTAAACAAAAGTTTTCCTCTGTGATGGCGTGACATTTCATTCTTCGGATCTATAGTTCAATCTATAGACTGCAATAATAGTACTTCTACCCAGCTCCATTGGTACAGAGTGATTTAGACCTGACCACTACCCAGGTAAATCCTATGTCAGGTAAAAGAAGTAAAGAGAACAAACAGATACTGGTTAAAATGAACCAAAAAGTATTTATGTATTAATAAAACACTGCAGTTCCTTTGAACCAGTATCTACATTTTTCTAGTACCCATGTTTGCCTGAAGGCTCAGATGCCTTGTTAGTGCTACCATGGATAAGGAGAGAAATAACTGCAGCACCATAACTCCTCAGCAAGAACTTAAGGGAAAAAAAAGAGTTGACACTAATAAGCCGATCATAAGCGATCGGCTTATTACAGCTAGATCTACATCCCCTGCTCTGTCGTTTAATGACAGCACCATAACCCCTCAGCAAGAACCAAAGAAAAAAGAAAAAGATGGACTTGACAGTAATAAGCTGACTGATACATTGCAAGAGATTGGCTTATTACAATGAGATCTACATCTCCCTGCTCTGTCTTTTAAGGAAGCACCATAACCCCTCTGAAGAATCCAAGCCACAAAAAAAAAAAAAAAAAAAAAAAAAAACGGACTTGACAGTAATAAGCCAATCGATACATTCATGTAAGTGATCAGCTTATTACAGTGTGATCTACATCCCCTGCTCTGTCTTTTAGGGCAGCACCACAACCCCTCTGTAGAATCAAAGAAAAAAAAAACGGACTTCACATTAATAAGCCGATCGATACATTGTAAGCGACCGGCTTATTACATTGTGATCTACATCCCTCTGCTCTGTCTTTTAGGGCAGCACCACAACCCCTCTGTAGAATCAAAGAAAAAAAAACAGACTTCACATTAATAAGCCGATCGATACATTGTAAGCGATCGGCTTATTACAGTGTGATCTACATCCCCCTGTTCTGTCTTTTAAGGTAGCAGTCTGACCCATCTGAAGAAGCAACCCCCCAAAAAAAAAAATGAAACGGACTTCACACAGTAATAAGCTGACCCACACAGTGTAAGTGATTGGCTTATTACAGTTAGATCTACAGCCAGGGAAGAAAAGTAAAGTGGATGTTCCTTTAGCTGGCACCCTAAGTAGATTGCTACATGCATGACACACAAACACACCCATCTCTCATACACACAGACATGCAGACATTCTGCTTGCTTACACACAAACACACCCATTCATTCTCTCATGCATCGGTAACTCTCTCACACACAAGCATAAAACAGTCTTTTCTGCATTCACACAGAGATACATGCTGCTATCACGCACGCACTGTAGATTCTCTCATATACTGGTAGCTCTTGTTCAGGCACACACATTCACCCTAATTTCTGGATTCAAAAACACACACATTCTGCTTTCACGGACACAAACTTTTCTGCATTCACATATACATACTGCTTTCAGCCACACATTCACTCGCACACATGCAGATAGAAGAACTCATACACATACATGCATGCACTGTGGCAGGGTAGTTGGACACAGATATTATACAGCAATTTTAATAAGGAAGCATTGGATACCAAACCATGAAAATAACTGATAATATGTTTGCACAATGCTAAGATAGAGGAGGAGAACAAAAGGAAAAAAATACAACTTTAAACTTTTGCAGCAGAATTGTGGGCAGATAGTTGTATCCAGTCCAGATACTTAAATCAACTTACTGAAAAAATTGTGGAAAATTATGTATGTTCACTACGGTCTTTGCCTGCTGTCTTGCTGGAGAAATTACTGGATCCAATGCTGTTTTCACTCCGGATGGAAACAGTGGATGGAATTAAGTTCTGGAACAACTTTTTCAGTAGTTTAAAGCAGCTGATAAGTGGACCAGGCTACATAATGGTGATGTCACAATGTGGGAGGATCAGCATGAGAGGGGAACTACTGATTTGATTGTATCGAAGGTATATCAGGAAGGTGGAGACCAACTCCACCTGAAAGGTTGTGATACCAATGATTGGGGGATAGGCTTTCCTGCCCTACACTAGGGAAAGGCAGAAATGTAGAACTGACAAACTTCTTTGTGTGTTCTGGTAACTGCTGATGGCTGGGATGAGTTAACAGGGAAAGAAAAAGGCTCATGATTGAGTTAAATTATTGTTGAGCCTAGAGTTTTCCTTTAATAATGCAACATAAGTCTCAGATTACTGAAATAGAACAAACATTAAATGATATGGAAGGCAGACTCATGGAACAAGAATGTCAGCTCGAGTCTCTCTCAAAACAAAATACTTTTCTAGCAAACAAATTAGATGACTTAAAACAACAGGTCAAGGAGAAACAACTTGCATGTTTATGGACTACCAGAAACGACTGAAGGAGACAATATGGTAAAGTTTCTCACATCCTGGCTTTCAAATGTTCTGAATTTACCCAAGTCCTTTTCTTATGGAATTGAAATAGCCCATAGGTCACTGGGAGTTCCTTCATCTTCCAGCAAAGCAATTAAAAGTCCAAGATCAAGAATAGTAAGATTTATATCGTCTCAGGACAAGGAACTGGTGCTTAAAACTGCATGGTCAAACTCTCTTGTCAGATTACTCATCAGAGCCAAACTCTGAAGGAAAGGAATGTTTACCTTTAATAAAAGAATTGAAGAAGAGGCAATTCAAGGTTCATTTACTATTTTCTGCAAGACTTAAAATCTTTTTCTTGGATAGAGCAAAGACTTTTGACACCTTGGATGCAGCTGTGTCTTTTTAACATCTAACAAAACTTTAAATCTAACAAAATAAATGGATTGGACTGATTTTACCCTAAACACCAAGCAGAGAGGAATGAATGTAAATAGACAAAAATAAATGACTAAATGACAAGCAACTTTTAAATAATTATTTTACATATTTTCCTTTTATAGCATACATATATTGTCTAAAGGGAACCACACTTTGTTCAGGTGGCAAATCTACGAAGTTCCCTAAAATGTACAACAAAAATAATGCATTTTAACTAAAAGACCACAATCCCAAAAGGAAAAAAGGTAAAAACATTTTATTCTTGTTTATTAAATTTCTAAGTTACTAACTTAACAGTTTGGTAATGCTTGAACAAATCTGCATAAAACTAATATCTCACAATGTATAGTAAATAACAATAGCATACTACATGAAACAAAACAATGCTTTATCTGCTTATACCTTTTGTTAGAGTGTTTTAGTGTTAAAGTCTCAGATAAGTTACTTTTAGAAAAGAAAGGGGGAAAAAAGAAGCTTACAGAAAATGAAAAATCCTAAATTACACACCATACATTACAAATTTTGGAATTGTTTTTCTGTGGAGTGCAGGGATAGAGAGTTATTTGCAGCTTAAAAAGGGCACTTAAGCGAACATTTAAAATGTTTATTTGAACATACAGTTTAAATATAGATTTCTTAATAAGTCCTAAACTTTAAGAAACAGAAGTTATGTGTCTGTTTTTTAAATGTTTGTCTATGAATGTTTCATGTCTTAACTGATTTAATGATTAGTACATGATTAAGCAGAAAAATAAATGTTTTTTCTTTCTTTTTCATATAGAATGAACAAGGCTTAATACAGTTAAAATAAAACTTGTCTTAAGTAAATGTAAACTTGATTGTAACTACAGAGACATGTTTGGGCTTAACAAACAGCCATTTAGAAGGAGGGAAAGCAATCAAGCACTCCTCGAGCATGTGGCATGTTTAGAAGTACTCAAATTGCTTGCTTACTTGTTTCTCAGGTTCCCACAGACGTTGTCAGCTGAAAACCTTGTTTTCTTGTTCTCAACATGTTTTTTTTTCTGTTATTACCATATTAGAAGCCTTTTTGACCATGCAAGTGTTTGAAAATGAAAGTAAAAGGCTCAGACATGATGTAAACACTCGGGTTAAAGGTTAACAATGAGCTGTTTGAATTTCTCAGCTTCTTAAAGGGATATTTACCTAATAACATGCAAAACTGTACAATTTGAATAAGCGTAAAAGCAATAAGAGATTTATTAACAAGTCATTTATTGAACTTATTAAAGAGACACAGTATATTTGATTTTAATGAAAACATACAGGAAATTGTAATTGGATCATGTTTGCTGTGAAGCAAGATTGTGCTACTACACAATATAATAACAGCAGCTTTACTAGGTTTAATTAGAGTGACGGAACTGCAATATTATAAATCTGAACTTTTTGCTGATTAGTTAGATTAAACTGAATGACAGATATTAACCCATTCCTATCAAAAGGAATTTGTCTAATGGGCAACTGCTGTATTTTATAAGCCAACACAAAATGTCATTATCATTTGTATTATTTTAATATCAAATTAATATACATAATATAGTAATATCACACCTCTCAAGTGTGCCTCATTATGAGAAACGTCCCTCATTTGGGGTCTTAAAAAGTTCGTGTTCCTCAAAGTTCCTCAATGTTCCACATTGAAAGACTCTGTCACACATTCAGTGTTAGGAATTTTTTTAAGTGAAATCCATGGTAAATAGAAATTAATCATATTAATTAATTAAAATATCTTCTCTATAAGTAAAACCAACATATTTTAACCATACTATGGCCTTCCTAGTTGAAGTTGTTAGTAAGCCATTAGCATGTGTTCCACATTTTGCTCATTTGTTCCACGTTATGAGGACTGATGTTCCTCATTTTGGAGATGGAAGGCTGAGAGCTATGAGTAATATGGTTATGTTAAATGTTTTTTCTTGATTTTTATAATACGATTTTATGAAAAATGTCTTATATGAATAGCATAGAAGACATAGCAAGCTTCTTTCTGTTAGACAAAATGTTTAGATAATTAGGTTGAAAAATGATTCTTGGAAGGGGTGTTAGAGGGTATACTTGAATGGCTAGTCTATTCAAAGCTGAAGTTTGTTTCTCCAAAGGAGGGTTAGTTTGTTTTTGTCTCAGTCTTTAAGGTTTTATTATTTAATTATTTTTTATTGGGTGTCTATGAGTTGTAACTACATTGCTATATCAAATGAAAATAAGCCATTTTCTTTAGTTAAATCTGTGTGCTTATTAGTTAAAATATATACACACATAGGTTCATAGGTTCATACTAGGCTATCTGCCCTAGGGCATTTACAAGCCTAGCCAGAGTGTGTTTGGCTTTCGCCACCCTTTGAATTGAGTTTACTATGCCCTTTTATAGGTTAGTTTACTGGGCCTCTGTCTAGTAGTGACACAGACGTAATCCCCGGGATAAACCTACAATCTCCCATCCACTCATCAAGATTCCTCTTGAAGAGAGTCAGTGAGGGGCTCTGCCTAACATGGACCAGGATTCCATTCCAGAGCGAATGGAGCCTCTGGGTTATGAATCTATTCCTCCAGCATGTCCTGTTTATTTCTGTGCTGAGGTTCAAGTCCCTCGAGCACATAGCTCATTTGGATTTTCTGAGGTGGAGCATGTCCATTAGTTCCGGGTTGGACATAGATTTATACATCAGGCATAGATCGCCTCTAAGTAGGCGGTATGCAACTGATTAGAGCTGCAGTTTCTTTAACCGAGCAGCATATGGCATCTGTTTGAGTCCCTTGATCCTCTTTGTGAGGTACTTTTGGGGTCTTTCTAGTTGCTGCAGGTGTCGGTTAAGGTACATCCCAAATGGGGCATTGTATTCTATTATGGGTCTGATGAGAGATGAATAAAGGGGCACTATGACCTCCCTTGATCTAGATGTGAATCCTTTCATGATAAGGTGGGCTATATAGAAGGTCTTTCTATCCACTTTGGCAATGTGGTTGTCAAAGGAGAGATTTCTATCAACTTGGGTCCCCAGGTCCCTAATTACTTCTTCTGTACTTAATGGATTACCACCTATGTGGTAATTTGTGGGCACGTTATTTTTGCCAAAGGGTATGACTATACACTTTTTGGTGTTTAGCTTTAGGCCATGGCTCTGGCACCAGTTATCCGTCTCTGTGAGACCCTTTTGGACGATGCTTGTGTCAGCTGAAGAGTCAATTATGGTGCCCAGTTTGCAGTCATCTGCAAACTTGGTCAGCCACAGTCCTCCTGTGTTAGCCTGTACCTCAGAAAAATATATACCGAACAAGAGAGGTCCCAGGACTGAGCCTTGTGGGATGCCACTTGTAACTGGTTTTGAGCCTGACATGGCTCAAGCAATTCTGACCATGTGGGTTCTGTCCTTGAGCCAGTTTGCAACCCATCTTATGACATAGGGGTTTATATTCAAGCTGGAGAGCTTATCTATGATGCCCGAATGGGGTATTGTGTCGAAGGCTTTTGTGAGGTCCAGGTAGGCAGTGTGGACTACCTTCCCTTCATCAATGGCCTTGGTGACTGTTTCAAAGAAGCCGACCAGGTTCAAGAGGCAGGATCTGCCCTTAACAAAGCCAAATTGGGTAGGATCCAGTGTCTGTAGGTCCCCAATGTCTTCGTTTATGAGTTCCATGATGATCCTCTCCATAGCTTTGCAGACCAGACTAGTCAGGCTTATGGGGCGATAGTTTCCAGGGTCCGTAGAACCACCACCTTTGTGGAGTTGGACCACTGTTGCTGTATGCCATTCTTTGGGTACATATCCTGTAGTAAGGCTGAGATTGAACAGCAGCTTTATGTGAGGGTTTAGCTCTTCCTGGAGTTCATGTAGGATGCAACCCGGGACACAGTCTGGTCCCATTGATGTTGCGTTTTTTGCTTTAGAGAGGGTGGCTTTCACCTGAGCATCTGAGATGTTAGGGAGGCAGCACTCTGCTGGGATAGATATTTGCTCTTTTGGGGGGGAGGGGGGGAGTTTGCACTGAATCTGTCTGCCAGGATGTTGGCAATGTCTGTGGGTTCAGTGTATTTTTTGTCATTTTGGATCAACTCTGAGCATATCTGGGAGTTGCCATCCAGGTTCCTAACATAACTAAAGAAAGCCTTGTGATTATCTTTAGTGTCCTGTGCAATTTTTCTCTCGAAGCTGGCCTTGGAGGATTTTATGAGGGATCGTAGTTTTTTGCTAGTACTGATCAGAGATGCCTTCCCTTTTAGGGATTTTGCTCTATCATGTAGTAGCTTCCTCCTTCTGTTGTACAGCTTATTTATGACTGGGGTCCACCAGACTGGACGCCTGCCTTTGGAAGATTGGGTCTTGGTTTTGTTTGGGATAGCATGGTCCATGCATTCCTGGAGGTGTCCATAGAATGCGTTTATAAAGGATTCTGTAGTTTGGGCCGTAGTTTCCACTGGACCGGGGGCCTTGAAGGATTCCACCTCGGTTTTGAGAAGTGTGAAGTTCACTTTTGAGAAGTTTTTCACTGTGGTTTTCTGGGCTGGGGGTGGGTTCGGGATGTGGATATCCAGTGAGATTAATTTATGGTCCGATCTTACCAATGAGGGGTATACCTCTGGTATGGAGCATAGAGTCCCCATGTTGGTGATGACCAGGTCCAGTATATTTTCCACTCTTGTGGGAGTGGTGACTAGTTGTTCCATAGCATATGAGTTTATAAATTCTAGGAACCTTTGGGCTAGGGTGTTAGGGCTTGAGTAATGCTCCCAGTCTATGTTTGGGTAGTTGAAGTCACCCAATATAATGGTGTTTGGAGAGATCTTCATATTCTCCAGTGTTCTCAGGAAAGCAGAGTGGTATTCCTGATTTTGAGAGGGTGGTCTGTAATATGCTACAAACTGAAAGGCAGTTTTGCCCACTGTTAGTTGCATATGGATGGTCTCCGATGCTTCGTGCAATGCCACTAACCTGGAGCTGTGGGTATCTTTGATGAATATGGATACTCCCCCTCCTTTTGTGGTTCGGTCCGAGTTTTGGGGCCGAAAAGCATGATATGAGGTATAACCTGGTAGTGCTGGGGTGCTCTCTGGAGCCTTGAACCAGGTTTCTGTCACTGCACAGATATCGATGTTCTCCATACTGAGGAGGGCTTTGAGTGCGTGCATCTTGAGGTTAAGACTTCTGGCATTGAGCAGCATTACCCTTAGCTTTTTATTCTTTGTGTTGTCTATGGAGGTGGGTTTGTCTTTAGAGCTTTGCCTAAAAATGGCACTATGGAGGTGGCAAGAGCCTTTGCCAATATCTGAAAGCCCAGGGGTGACAGGTGCAAGCCGTCACTAGTGAAGCAACGTGGCTTGTCGAGCATGTCATCCCAGACTGACAGACACTGGATCCCATTTGAATGACACCAAAATTTTAGCCAATTGTTAAAATTGATCATTTTGTCTTTATACTGTGCATCATTCTAGGTGAGGGTAAGATGCTGCTCAAGGTCAGGGTCAAACCGGCCTGGGTTGTAAGATCAGAGAGCTCCTCTAAGTCTCTTTTCATGCAGTCCAGGGAGGTACGTCTCAGGTCATTCACACCAACGTGGACAATGACTGAGTCATATTTGTACTTGCTTTGGAGTGACCTGAGTGCTTGTGTTATGTTGCGGATCCTAGCGCCCGACAGGCAGCTCACTGTGACCTTCTCTTTGTTCAGCCTGGTGAGCGGGACATCATTGTGTCTGACTATAGAGTCACCTATTACAAATGTATCAGGTGTGTTATTTAGCCTTAAGGGCTGTGACTGTTTGGCACACTGACTTTGTGAGCTATGTGTTGCACGTGTTTTGTTTTGGGGTAGCGTTTGCTTGGAGGTTTGCTTTGGAGGTCTCTGCTGCTGAGGCAGATTTTTATTTAGAGCCTCCGAGTATGTTTTTGTGTGTTTATGTGTTTGGTTTGCTGTTGTGGTTGGACTATGTGAGACTGGATTTGAGGTGTGTGAGGTTACCTTCTCCTCCTGACTGGTTGCATCAGTTTTGAGTTGAGAGAGTTCAGCCTCCAGTTTGGCAATATACTTGCAACTCTCACATATATTTGAACTTGGTGGGAGGAGGAGAGGGTTGTCTGTGTACATGATGCAGTTGTAACATTGCCTCAAGATTTCCAGATTCACCAGCTGGACTGGAGAGGAAACCTTTAACTGTCCTTTGGACATGCTAGAATAGTATAGGGAACTCCTTTATCACTGAATCAAAAAGGACCATTAGGAGACAAGGTACTTGAAGGGAGTATATGAGGATGTAGTGCTTTTAGTTTACTAGTGCTAACTTGTAAAATTGCTTATATGAGCAAGTGCAGGGCCTTAGATTGAGAATAGGGTGTTTAGTTTGAGAGATAGAGCAGTTCTAAGGGAAAAAGTGAAGAGAAGACTTTGTGGAGCCAGGAATAGTTTAAACCCGATTAAGCGGTGCTGCTCGATGCTGTGCTATGTGCACAATCTCGCAAAGCCACACTAAAGCGGGTTTTTATACAGGGGACTTGAAAGAGCTAGAAATTAGCCCAAAACGGCCAATAGACTACAAGATTCTGTGCTGAGATCACTCCTCCAGGGACAGATAGGCTAATTAAAGCTCCCCACTCCCACTGGTGACCAAAGAAGTTTCCTTCTATCCAAGTAAGGAAATGGGCAACACAGGAACTATACTAAAGTCTAGAATACAGCAATGCCTGTATTAGGGACTATTCAAAGACAGGAAAGGCAGGAAACAAGGACTTTTTTTGTTTTTTTTTCTTTTTTGAGCACAAACAGTAGAAATACGTACAGTAATTGTTTAACACAGGCTAGCCCACTTGAGTGAGCAGCCTCAACAAATAAAATTCAACAAAAACAAACTTTAAAAGTGCAGGTAAAAGAACTTTGGCAAAACAAGCTTTAAGCAGGCAAAAACAACAGTTTTAACTCACTATCATCGAGAAAAGATGCTTGCAGAGTTTATAGCAGAAAAATATACTTAAATCAGTTGGTAGTCACTCTTTTTCGCCTCACTGCTGCTAACACCGATCAGCAGGACCACGAGGAGCTTTTGCTGAGTTGGAACAAGTGAAAAACAGCAACAAAGCGGGTTTTTATACAGGGGACTTGAAAGAGCTAGAAATTAGCCCAAGACGGCCAATAGACTATAGGATTCTGTGCTGAGATCACTCCTCCAGGGACAGATAGGCTGCTTAAAGCTCACCACTCCCACTGGTGAACAAAGAAGCTTCTTCTATCCAAGTAAGGAAACGGGCAACACAGGAACTATACTAAAGTCTAGAATACAGCAATGCCTGTATTAGGGACTATTCTAGGACAGGAAAGGCCTGAAACAAGGATTTTTTTTTCTTTTTTGAGCACAAACAGTAGAAATACGCACAGTAATTGCTTAACACAGGCTAGCACACTTGAGTGAGCAGCCTCAACAGATAAAATTCAACAAAAACAAACTATAAAAGTGCAGGTAAAAGAACTTTGGCAAAACAAGCTTTAAGCAGGCAAAAACAACAGTTTTAACTTGCTATCGTCGAGAGATGATGCTCGCAGAGTTTATAGCAGAAAAATATACTTAAATCAGTTGGTAGTCACTCTTTTTCGCTTCTCTGCTGCTAACATCACTCAGCAGGACCACAAGGAGCTTTTGTTGAGTTGGAACAAGCGAAAAACCGCACCAAAGCTGGTTTTTATACAGGGGACTTGAAAGAGCTAGAAATTAGCCCAAAACACCCAATAGACTACAAGATTCTGTGCTGAGATCACTCCTACAGGGACAGATAGGCTGTTCAAAGCTCCCCACTCCCACTGGGGAACAAAGAAGCTTCCTTCTATCCAAGTAAGGAAATGGGCAACACAAGAACTATACTAAAGTCCAGAATACAGCAATGCCTGTATTAGGAACTATTCTTGGACAGGAAAGGCGGGAAACAAGGATTTTTTTGTTTTTGTTCTTTATTGAGCACAAACAGTAGAAATACGTACAGTAATATCTTAACACAGGCTAGTGCACTTGAGTGAGCAGCCTCAACAGATAAAATTCAACAAACACAAACTTTAAAAGTGCAAGTAAAAGAACTTTGGCAAAAAATGCCTTAAGCAGGCAAAAACAACAGTTTTAACTCACTATCATTGAGAGAAGACACTCACAGAGTGTATAGCAGAAGAATATACTTAAATCTGTTGGTAGTCGCTCTTTTTTGCCTCTCTGCTGCTAGCACCACTCTGCAGGACCACGAGGAGCTTTTGCTGAGTTGGAACAAGCAAAAAACCGCACCAAAGCAGGTTTTTATACAGGGGACATGAAAGAGCTAGAAATTAGCCCAAAACAGCCAATAGACTACAAGATTCTGTGCTGAGATCACTCCTCCAGGGACAGATAGGTTGCTCAAAGCTCTTCACTCCCACTGGTGAACAAAGAAGCTTCCTTCCATCCAAGTAAGGAAATGGGCAACACAGGAACTATACTAAAGTCCAGAATACAGCAATGCCTGTATTAGGGATTATTCTAGGACAGGAAAGGTGGGAAAACAGGATATATATATTTTTTTCTTTATTGAGCACAAACAGTAGAAATACATACAGTAATTGCTTAACACAGGCTAGTGCACTTGAGTGAGCAGCCTCAACTGATAAAATTCAACAAAAACAAACTTTAAAAGTGCAGGTAAAAGAACTTTGGCAAAACAAGCTTTAAGTAGGCAAAAACAACAGTTTTAACTTGCTATTGTTGAGAGAAGATGCTCGCAGAGTGTATAGTAGAAGAATATACTTAAATCTGTTAGTAGTCACTCCTTTTTGCCTCTCTGCTGCTAGCACCACTCTGCAGGACCATGAGGAGCTTTTGCTGAGTTGGAACAAGTGAAAAAATGCACCAAAGTGGGTTTTTATACAGGGGACATGAAAGAGCTAGAAATTAGCCCAAAACGGCCAATAGACTACAAGATTCTGTGCTGAGATCACTCCTCCAGTTACAGATAGGTTGCTCAAAGCTCCTCACTCCCACTGGTGAACAAAGAAGCTTCCTTCTATCCAAGTAAGGAAATGTGCAACACAGGAACTATACTAAAGTCCAGAATACAGCAATGCCTGTATTAGGGACTATTCTAGGACAGGAAAGGTGGGAAACAAGGATATTTTTTTGTTTTTTTCTTTTTTGAGCACAAACAGTAGAAATACGTACAGTAATTGCTTAACACAGGCTAGCACACTTGAGTGATCAGCCTCAACAGATAAAATTCGACAAAAACAAACTTTAAAAGTGCAGGTAAAAGAACTTTGGCAAAACAAGCTTTAAGTAGGCAAAAACAACAGTTTTAACTCGCTATCGTCGAGAGAAGATGCTCGCAGAGTTTATAGCAGAAAAATATACTTAAATCAGTTGGTAGTCACTCTTTTTCACCTCTCTGCTGCTAACACCACTCAGCAGGACCACGAGGAGCTTTTGCTGAGTTGGAACAAGTGAAAAACCACACCAAAGTGGGTTTTTATACAGGGGACTTGAAAGAGCTAGAAATTAGCCCAAAACGGCCAATACACTACACGATTCTATGCTGAGATCACTCCTCCAGGGACAGATAGGCTACTCAAAGCTCCCCACTCCCACTGGCGAACAAAGAATCTTCCTTCTATCCAAGTAAGGAAATGGGCAACACAGGAACTATACTAAAGTCCAGAATACAGCAATGCTTGTATTAGGGACAATTATAGGACAGGAAAGGCAGGAAACAAGGATTTTTTTTTTTTTTTTTTTAAGCACAAACAGTAGAAATACGTACAGTAATTGCTTAATACAGGCTAGCACACTTGAGTGAGCAGCCTCAACAGAGAAAATTCAACAAAACAAACTTTAAAAGTGCAGGTAAAAGAACTTTGGCAAAACAAGTTTAAGCAGGCAAAAACAACAGTTTTAACTCGCTATCATTGAGAGAAGATGCTCGCAGAGTTTATAGCAGAAAAATATACTTAAATCACTTGGTAGTCACTCTTTTTCGCCTCTCTGCTTCTAGCACCATTCTGCAGGACCACGAGGAAGTTTTGCTGAGTTGGAACAAGTGATAAACCGCACCAAAGTGGGTTTTTATACAGGGGACTTGAAAGAGCTAGAAATTAGCCCAAAACGGCCAACAGACTACAAGATTCTGTGCTGAGATCACTCCTCCAGGGAGAGATAGGCTGCTCAAAGCTCCCCACTCCCACTGGTGAACAAAGAAGCTTCCTTCTATCCAAGTAAGGAAATGGGCAACATAAGAACTATACTAAAGTCCAGAATACAGCAATGCCTGTATTAGGGACTATTCTTGGACAGGAAATGTGGGAAACAAGGATATTTATTTGTTTTTTTTTCTTTTTTGAGCACAAACAGTAGAAATACGTACAGTAATTGCTTAAAGCAGGCTAGCACACTTGAGTGAGCAGCCTCAACAGATAAAATTCAACAAAAACAAATTTTAAAAGTGCAGGTAAAAGAACTTTGGCAAAACAAGCTTTAAGCAGGCAAAAATAACAGTTTTAACTCGCTATCGTTGGGAGAAGATGCTTGCAGAGTTTATAGCAGAAAAATATACTTAAATCAGTTGGTAGTCGCTCTTTTTTGCCTCTCTGCTGCTAGCACCACTTTGAAGGACCATGAGGAGTTTTTGCTGAGTTGGAACAAGTGATAAACCGCACCAAAGTGGGTTTTTATACAGGGGACTTGAAAGAGCTAGAAATTAGACCAAAACAGCCAATAGACTACAAGATTATGTGCTGAGATCACTCCTTCAGGGACAGATAGGCTCCTCAAAGCTCCTCACTCCCACTGGTGAACAAAGAAGCTTCCTTCTATCCAAGTAAGGAAATGGGCAACACAAGAACTATACTAAAGTCGAGAATACAGAAATGCCTGTATTAGGGACTATTCTTGGGCAGAAAAGGCAGGAAACAAGGATATATATTTTTTTCTTTTTTGAACACTAACAGTAGAAATACGTACAGTAGTTGCTTAACACAGGCTAGCGCACTTGAGTGAGCAGCCTCAACAGATAAAACTCAACAAAAACAAACTTTAAAAGTGCAGGTAAAAGAACTTTGGCAAAACAAGCTTTAAGCAGGCAGAAACAACAGTTTTAACTTGCTATCATCGAGAGAAGATGCTAGCAGTGTTAATAGCAGAAAAATATAATTAAATCAGTTGTTAGTCACTATTTTTCACCTGTCTGCTGTTAGCACCACTCTGCAGGACCACAAGGAGCTTTTGCTGAGTTGGAACAAGTGAAAAACCGTGCCAACGCGGGTTTTTATACAGGGGACTTGAAAGAGCTAGAAATTAGCCCAAAACGGCCAATAGACTACAAGATTCTGTGCTGAGATCACTCCTCCACGGACAGATAGGCTGCTCAAAGCTCCCCACTCCCACTGGTGAACAAAGAAGCTTCCTTCTATCCAAGTAAGGAAATGGGCAACACAGGAACTATACTAAAGTCCAGAATACAGCAAAGCCTGTATTAGGGACTATTCTAGGACAGGAAAGGTGGGAAACAAGGATATTATTTTGTTTTTTTTTCTTTTTTGAGCACAAACAGTAGAAATATGTACAGTAATTGCTTAACACAGGCTAGTGCACTTGAGTGAGCAGCCTCAACAGATATAATTCAACAAACTCAAACTTTAAAAGTGCAGGTAAAAGAACTTTGGCAAAACAAGCTTTAAGCAGGCAAAAACAACAGTTTTAACTCGCTATCGTTGAGAGAAGATGCTCGCAGAGTGTATAGTAGAAGAATATACTTAAATCTGTTGGTAGTCACTCTTTTTTGCCTCTCTGCTGCTAGCACTACTTTGCAGGACCACGAGGAGCTTTTGCTGAGTTGGAACAAGTGAAAAACCGCACCAAAGTGGGTTTTTATACAGGGGACATGAAAGAGCTAGAAATTAGCCCAAAACGGCCTATAGACTACAAGATTCTGTGCTGAGATCACTCCTCCAGTTACAGATAGGTTGCTCAAAGCTCCTCACTCCCACTGGTGAACAAAGAAGCTTCTTTCTATCCAAGTAAGGAAATGTGCAACACAGGAACTATACTAAAGTCCAGAATACAGCAATGCCTGTATTAGAGACTATTCTAGGACAGGAAATGTGGGAAACAAGGATATTTTTTTTTTTTCTTTTTTTGAGCACAAACAGTAGAAATACGTACAGTAATTGCTTAATACAGGCTAGCACAGTTGAGTGAGCAACCTCAACAGATAAAATTCAACAAAACAAACTTTAAAAGTGCAGGTAAAAGAACTTTGGCAAAACAAGTTTAAGCAGGCAAAAACAACAGTTTTAACTCGCTATCGTCGAGAGAAGATGCTCTCAGAGTGTATAGTAGAAAAATATACTTAAATCACTTGGTAATCACTCTTTTTCGCCTCTCTGCTTCTATCACCATTCTGCAGGACCACGAGGAAGTTTTGCTGAGTTGGAACAAGTGATAAACCGCACCAAAGTGGGTTTTTATACAGGGGACTTGAAAGAGCTAGAAATTAGCCCAAAACAGCCAATAGACTTCAAGATTCTGTGCTGAGATCACTCCTCCAGGGAGAGATAGGCTGCTCAAAGCTCCCCACTCCCACTGGTGAACAAAGAAGCTTCCTTCTATCCAAGTAAGGAAATGGGCAACATAAGAACTATACTAAAGTCCAGAATACAGCAATGCCTGTATTAGGGACTATTCTTGGACAGAAAAGGCGGGAAACAAGGATTTTTTTTGTTTTTTTTTTTTTGAGCACAAACAGTAGAAATACATACAGTAATTGCTTAAAGCAGGCTAGCGCACTTGAGTGAGCAGCCTCAACAGATAAAATTCAACAAAAACAAATTTTAAAAGTGCAGGTAAAAGAACTTTGGCAAAACAGGCTTTAAGCAGGCAAAAACAACAGTTTTGCCTTGCTATCATTGAGAGAAGATGCTTGCAGAGTTTATAGCAGAAGAATATACTTAAATCTGTTGGTAGTCGCTCTTTTCTGCCTCTCTGCTGCTAGCACCACTCCGCAAGACCACGAGGAGCTTTTGCTGAGTTGGAACAAGTGAAAAACCGCACCAAAGCGGGTTTTTATACAGGGGACATGAAAGAGCTAGAAATTAGGCCAAAATGGCCAATAGACTACAAGATTTTGTGCTGAGATCACTTTTCCAGGGACAGATAGGTTGCTCAAAGCTCCCCGCTCCCAATGGTGAACAAAGAAGCTTCCTTCTATCCAAGTAAGGAAATAGGCAACTCAGGAACTATACTAAAGTCCAGAATACAGCAATACCTGTATTAGGGATTATTCTTTGACAGGAAAGGTGGGAAACAAGGATATTTTTTGTTTTTTTTCTTTTTTGAGCACAAACAGTAGAGATACATTCAGTAATTGCTTTACACAGGCTAGTGCACTTGAGTGAGCAGCCTCAACTGATAAAATTCAACAAAAACAAACTTTAAAAGTGCAGGTAAAAGAACTTTGGCAAAACAAGCTTTAAGCAGGCAAAAACAACAGTTTTAACTTGCTATCGTTGAGAGAAGATGCTTGCAGAGTTTATAGCAGAAAAATATACTTAAATCAGTTGGTAGTCACTCTTTTTTGCCTCTCTGCTGCTAGCACCACTTTGAAGGACCATGAGGAGTTTTTACTGAGTTGGAACAAGTGATAAACCGCACCAAAGTGGGTTTTTATACAGGGGACTTGAAAGAGCTAGAAATTAGCCCAAAACAGCCAATAGACTACAAGATTATGTGCTGAGATCACTCCTCCAGGGACAGATAGGCTGCTCAAAGCTCCCTACTCCCACTGGTGAACAAAGAAGCTTCCTTCTATCCAAGTAAGGAAATGGGCAACACAAGAACTATAATAAAGTCGAGAATACAGAAATGCCGTTATTAGGGACTATTCTTGGGCAGAAAAGGCAGGAAACAAGGATATTTTTTTGTTTTTTTTCTTTTTTGAACACAAACAGTAGAAATACGTACAGTAATTGCTTAACACAGGCTAGCGCACTTGAGTGAGCAGCCTCAACAGATAAAACTCAACAAAAACAAACTTTAAAAGTGCAGGTAAAAGAACTTTGGCAAAACAAGCTTTAAGCAGGCAGAAACAACAGTTTTAACTTGCTATCATTGAGAGAAGATGCTCGCAGAGTTTATAGCAGAAAAATATACTTAAATCAGTTGTTAGTCACTATTTTTCACCTCTATGCTGTTAGCACCACTCTGCAGGACCACAAGGAGCTTTTGCTGAGTTGGAACAAGTGAAAAACCGTGCCAACGCGGGTTTTTATACAGGGGACTTGAAAGAGCTAGAAATTAGCCCAAAACAGCCAATAGACTACAAGATTCTGTGCTGAGATCACTCCTCCAGGGACAGATAGGCTGCTCAAAGCTCCCCACTCCCACTGGTGAACAAAGAAGCTTCCTTCTATCCAAGTAAGGAAATGGGCAACACAGGAACTATACTAAAGTCCAGAATACAGCAAAGGCTGTATTCGGACTATTCTAGGACAGGAAAGGTGGGAAACAAGGATATTATTTTGTTTTTTTTTTCTTTTTTGGGCACAAACAGTAGAAATACGTACAGTAATTGCTTAACACAGGCTAGTGCACTTGAGTGAGCAGCCTCAACAGATAAAATTCAACAAACTCAAACTTTAAAAGTGCAGGTAAAAGAACTTTGGCAAAACAAGCTTTAAGCTGGCAAAACAACAGTTTTAACTCACTATTATTCAGAGAAGATGCTCGCAGAGTGTATAGCAGAAGAATATACTTAAATCTGTTGGTAGTCGCTCTTTTTTGCCTTTCTGCTGCTAGCACCACTCTGCAGGACCACGATGAGCTTCTGCTGAGTTGGAACAAGCGAAAAACCACACCAAAGTGGGTTTTTATACAGGGGACATGAAAGAGATAGAAATTAGCCCAAAACGGCAATAGACTACAAGAATCTGTGCTGAGATCACTTCTCCAGGGACAGATAGGCTGCTCAAAGCTCCTCACTCCCACTGGTGAACAAAGAAGCTTCCTTCTATCCAAGTAAGGAAATGGGCAACACAGTAACTATACTAAAGTCTAGAATGCAGCAATGCCTGTATTAGGGATTATTCTAGGACAGGAAAGGTGGGAAACAAGGATTTTTTTTTTGTTTTTTTTTCTATTTTGAGCACAAACAGTAGAAATACATACAGTAATTGCTTAACACAGGCTAGTGCACTTGAGTGAGCAGCCTCAACTGATAAAATTCAACAAAAACAAACTTTAATAGTGCAGGTAAAAGAACTTTGGCAAAACAAGCTTTAAGCAGGCAAAAACAACAGTTTTAACTCGCTATCGTTGAGAGAAGATGCTCGCAGAGTGTATAGTAGAAGAATATACTTAAATCTGTTGGTAGTCACTCTTTTTTGCCTCTCTGCTGCTAGCACCACTTTGCAGGACCACGAGGAGCTTTTGCTGAGTTGGAACAAGTGAAAAACCGCACCAAAGTGGGTTTTTATACAGGGGACATGAAAGAGCTAGAAATTAGCCCAAAACAGCCTATAGACTACAAGATTCTGTGCTGAGATCACTCCTCCAGTTACAGATAGGTTGCTCAAAGCTCCTCACTCCCACTGGTGAACAAAGAAGCTTCTTTCTATCCAAGTAAGGAAATGTGCAACACAGGAACTATACTAAAGTCCAGAATACAGCAATGCCTGTATTAGGGACTATTCTAGGACAGGAAATGTGGGAAACAAGGATATTTTTTTTTTTTCTTTTTTGAGCACAAACAGTAGAAATACGTACAGTAATTGCTTAATACAGGCTAGCACATTTGAGTGAGCAGCCTCAACAGATAAAATTCAACAAAACAAACTTTAAAAGTGCAGGTAAAAGAACTTTGGCAAAACAAGTTTAAGCAGGCAAAAACAACAGTTTTAACTCGCTATCGTCGAGAGAAGATGCTCGCAGAGTTTATAGCAGAAAAATATACTTAAATCAGTTGTTAGTCACTATTTTCACCTCTATGCTGTTAGCACCACTCTGCAGGACCACAAGGAGCTTTTGCTGAGTTGGAACAAGTGAAAAACCGTGCCAACGCGGGTTTTTATACAGGGGACTTGAAAGAGCTAGAAATTAGCCCAAAACAGCCAATAGACTACAAGATTCTGTGCTGAGATCACTCCTCCACGGACAGATAGGCTGCTCAAAGCTCCCCACTCCCACTGGTGAACAAAGAAGCTTCCTTCTATCCAAGTAAGGAAATGGGCAACACAGGAACTATACTAAAGTCCAGAATACAGCAAAGCCTGTATTAGGGACTATTCTAGGACAGGAAAGGTGGGAAACAAGGATATTATTTTGTTTTTTTTTCTTTTTTGAGCACAAACAGTAGAAATATGTACAGTAATTGCTTAACACAGGCTAGTGCACTTGAGTGAGCAGCCTCAACAGATATAATTCAACAAACTCAAACTTTAAAAGTGCAGGTAAAAGAACTTTGGCAAAACAAGCTTTAAGCAGGCAAAACAACAGTTTTAACTCGCTATCGTTGAGAGAAGATGCTGCAGAGTGTATAGCAGAAGAATATACTTAAATCTGTTGGTAGTCACTCTTTTTGCCTCTGCTGCTAGCACCACTTTGCAGGACCACGAGGAGCTTTTGCTGAGTTGGAACAAGTGAAAACGCGCACCAAAGTGGGTTTTTATACAGGGGACATGAAAGAGCTAGAAATTAGCCCAAAACGGTCTATAGACTACAAGATTCTGTGCTGAGATCACTCCTCCAGTTACAGATAGGTTGCTCAAAGCTCCTCACTCCCACTGGTGAACAAAGAAGCTTCTTTCTATCCAAGTAAGGAAATGTGCAACACAGGAACTATACTAAAGTCCAGAATACAGCAATGCCTGTATTAGGGACTATTCTAGGACAGGAAATGTGGGAAACAAGGATATTTTTTTGTTTTTTTTTTTTTTTGAGCACAAACAGTAGAAATACGTACAGTAATTGCTTAATACAGGCTAGCACACTTGAGTGAGCAACCTCAACAGATAAAATTCAACAAAACAAACTTTAAAAGTGCAGGTAAAAGAACTTTGGCAAAACAAGTTTAAGCAGGCAAAAGCAACAGTTTTAACTCGCTATCGTCGAGAGAAGATGCTCGCAGAGTTTATAGCAGAAAAATATACTTAAATCACTTGGTAGTCACTCTTTTTCGCCTCTCTGCTTCTAGCACCATTCTGCAGGACCACGAGGAGCTTTTGCTGAGTTGGAACAAGTGATAAACCGTGCCAGAGCGGGTTTTTATACAGCGGACTTGAAAGAGCTAGAAATTAGCCCAAAACGGTCAATAGACTACAATATTCTGTGCTGAGATCACTCCTCCGGGAACAGATAGGCTGCTCAAAGCTCCCCACTTCCACTGGTGAACAAAGAAGCTTCCTTCTATCCAAGTAAGGAAATAGGCAACACAGGAACTATACTAAAGTCCAGAATACAGCAAAGCCTGTATTAGGGACTATTCTAGGACAGGAAAGGTGGGAAACAAGGATATTTTTTTGTTTCTTTCTTTTTGAAGCAAAAACAGTAAAAATTCGTATAGTAATTGCTTAACACAGGCTAGCACACTTGAGTGATCATCCTCAACAGATACAATTCAACAAAAACAAATTTTAAAAGTGCAGGTAAAAGAACTTTGGCAAAACAGGCTTTAAGCAGGCAAAAACAACAGTTTTGCCTTGCTATCATTGAGAGAAGATGCTTGCAGAGTTTATAGCAGAAGAATATACTTAAATCTGTTGGTAGTCGCTCTTTTCTGCCTCTCTGCTGCTAGCACCACTCCGCAAGACCACGAGGAGCTGTTGCTGAGTTGGAACAAGCGAAAAACCGCACCAAAGCGGGTTTTTATACAGGGGACATGAAAGAGCTAGAAATTAGGCCAAAATGGCCAATAGACTACAAGATTTTGTGCTGAGATCACTCCTCCAGGGACAGATAGGTTGCTCAAAGCTCCCCGCTCCCAATGGTGAACATAAAAGCTTCCTTCTATCCAAGTAAGGAAATAGGCAACACAGGAACTATACTAAAGTCCAGAATACAGCAATGCCTGTATTAGGGATTATTCTTGGACAGGAAAGGTGGGAAAGAAGGATATTTTTTGTTTTTTTTTCTTTTTTGAGCACAAACAGTAGAGATACATTCAGTAATTGCTTAACACAGGCTAGTGCACTTGAGTGAGCAGCCTCAACTGATAAAATACAACAAAAACAAACTTTAAAAGTGCAGGTAAAAGAACTTTGGCAAAACAAGCTTTAAGCAGGCAAAAACAACAGTTTTAACTCACTATCGTTGAGAGAAGATGCTTGCAGAGTTTATAGCAGAAAAATATACTTAAATCAGTTGGTAGTCACTCTTTTTTGCCTCTCTGCTGCTAGCACCACTTTGAAGGACCATGAGGAGTTTTTGCTGAGTTGGAACAAGTGATAAACCGCACCAAAGTGGGTTTTTATACAGCGGACTTGAAAGAGCTAGAAATTAGACCAAAACAGCCAATAGACTACAAGATTATGTGCTGAGATCACTCCTCCAGGGACAGATAGGCTGCTCAAAGCTCCCCACTCCCACTGGTGAACAAAGAAGCTTCCTTCTATCCAAGTAAGGAAATGGGCAACACAAGAACTATACTAAAGTCCAGAATACAGCAATGCCTGTATTAGGGACTATTCTTGGACAGGAAAGGCGGGAAACAAGGATATATATATTTTTTTTCTTTTTTGAGCACAAACACTAGAAATACGTACAGTAATTGCTTAAAGCAGGCTAGCGCACTTGAGTGAGCAGCCTCAACAGATATAATTCAACAAACTCAAACTTTAAAAGTGCAGGTAAAAGAACTTTGGCAAAACAAGCTTTAAGCAGGCAGAAACAACAGTTTTAACTTGCTATCATCGAGAGAAGATGCTCGCAGTGTTAATAGCAGAAAAATATACTTAAATCAGTTGTTAGTCACTATTTTTCACCTCTCTGCTGTTAGCACCACTCTGCAGGACCACAAGGAGCTTTTGCTGAGTTGGAACAAGTGAAAAAACGCAAAGTGGCTTTTTATAAAGGACTTGAAAGAGCTAGAAATTAGCCCAAAACGGCCAATAGACTACAAGATTCTATGCTGAGATCACTCCTCCAGGGACAGATAGGCTGCTCAAAGCTCCCCACTCCCACTGGTGAACAAAGAAGCTTCCTTCTATCCAAGTAAGGAAATGGGCAACACAGGAACTATACTAAAGTCCAGAATACAACAAAGCCTGTATTAGGGACTATTCTAGGACAGGAAAGGTGGGAAACAAGGATATTGTTTTTGTTTATTTCTTTTTTTGAGCACAAACAGTAGAAATACGTACAGTAATTGCTTAACACAGGCTAGTGCACTTGAGTGAGCAGCCTCAACAGATATAATTCAACAAACTCAAACTTTAAAAGTGCAGGTAAAAGAACTTTGGCAAAACAAGCTTTAAGCAGGCAAAAACAACAGTTTTAACTTGCTATCATTGAGAGAAGATGCTTGCAGAGTTTATAGCAGAAAAATATACTTAAATCAGTTGGTAGTCACTCTTTTTCGCCTCTCTGCTGCTAGCACCACTCTGCAGGACCACAAAGAGCTTTTGCTGAGTTGGAACAAGTGAAAAACCGCACCAAAGTGGGTTTTATACAGGGGACTTGAAAGAGCTAGAAATTAGCCCAAAACAGCCAATAGACTACAAGATTCTGTGCTGAGATCACTCCTCCAGGGACAGATAGGTTGCTCAAAGCTCCCCACTCCCACTGGTGAACAAAGAAGCTTCCTTCTATCCAAGTAAGGAAATGGGCAACACAGGAACTATACTAAAGTCCAGAATACAGCAATGCCTGTATTAGGGACTAGTCTAGGACAGGAAAGGAGGGAAACAAGTATTTTTTTGTTTTTCTTTTTTTGAGCACAAACAGTAGAAATACGTACAGTAATTGCTTAA
The DNA here is from genome assembly GCF_019279795.1 of Protopterus annectens. Lineage (NCBI taxonomy): Eukaryota > Metazoa > Chordata > Ceratodontiformes > Protopteridae > Protopterus > Protopterus annectens. The sequence goes on along the minus strand of NC_056732.1, from coordinate 1,369,598,949 downwards.
CACAGGCTAGCACACTTGAGTGAGCAGCCTCAACAGATAAAATTCAACAAAAACAAACTTTAAAAGTGCAGGTAAAAGAACTTTGGTAAAACAAGCTTTAAGCAGGCAAAAACAACAGTTTTAACTTGCTTTCGTCGAGAGAAGATGCTCGCAGAGTTTATAGCAGAAAAATATACTTAAATCAGTTGGTAGTCACTCTTTTTCACCTCTCTGCTGCTAGCACCACTCTGCAGGACCACGAGGAGCTTTTGCTGAGTTGGAACAAGCGAAAAACCGCACCAAAGCGGTTTTTATACAGGGGACTTGAAAGAGCTAGAAATTAGCCCAAAACGGCCAATAGACTACAAGATTCTGTGCTGAGATCACTCCTCCAGGGACAGATAGGCTGCTCAAAGCTCCCCACTCCCACTGGTGAACAAAGAAGCTTCCTTCTATCCAAGTAAGGAAATGGGCAACACAGGAACTATACTAAAGTCCAGAATACAGCAATGCCTGTATTAGGGACTATTCTAGGACAGGAAAGGTGGGAAACAATGATACTTTTTTTGTTTCTTTTTTGAGCACAAACAGTAGAAATACATACAGTAATTGCTTAACACAGGCTAGTGCACTTGAGTGAGCAGCCTCAACTGATAAAATTCAACAAAAAAAACTTAAAAAGTGCATGTTAAAGAACTTTGGCAAAACAAGCTTTAAGCAGGCAAAACAACAGTTTTAACTTGCTATCATCGAGAGAAGATGCTTGCAGAGTTTATAGCAGAAAATATACTTAAATCAGTTGGTAGTCACTCTTTTCATCTCTCTGCTACTAGCACCACTCGGCAGGACCACAAGGAGCTGTTGCTGAGTTGGAACAAGCGAAAAACTGCACCAAAGTCGGTTTTTATACAGGGGACATGAAAGAGCTAGAAATTAGCCCAAAATGGCCAATAAACTGCAAGATTTTGTGCTGAGATCACTCCTCCAGGGACAGATAGGTTGCTCAAAGCTCCCCGCTCCCAATGGTGAACAAAGAAGCTTCCTTCTATCCAAGTAAGGAAATAGGCAACACAGGAACTATACTAAAGTCCAGAATACAGCAATGCCTGTATTAGGGACTATTCTTGGGCAGGAAAGGTGGGAAAGAAGGATATTTTTTGTTTTTTTTCTTTTTTGAGCACAAACAGTAGAGATACATTCAGTAATTGCTTAACACAGGCTAGTGCACTTGAGTGAGCAGCCTCAACTGATAAAATTCAACAAAAACAAACTTTAAAAGTGCAGGTAAAAGAACTTTGGCAAAACAAGCTTTAAGCAGGCAAAAACAACAGTTTTAACTTGCTATCATTGAGAGAAGATGCTTGCAGAGTTTATAGCAGAAAAATATACTTAAATCAGTTGGTAGTCACTCTTTTTTGCCTCTCTGCTGCTAGCACCACTCTGAAGCACCTTGAGGAGCTTTGCTGAGTTGGAACAAGTGAAAACCATGCCAAAGTGGGTTTTATACAGGGACTTGAAAGAGCTAGGAATTAGCCCAAAACAGCCAATAAACATCAAGATTCTGTGCTGAGATCACTCCTCCAGGGACAGATAGGCTGCTCAAAGCTCCCAGACCCACTGGTGAACAAAGAAGCTTCCTTCTATCCAAGTAAGGAGATGGGCAACACAGGAACTATACTAAAGTCCAGAATACAGCAAAGCCTGTGTTAGGGACTATTCTAGGACAGGAAAGGTGGGAAATAAGGATTTTTTTTTTTTTTTAGCACAAACAGTAGAAATACGTACAGTAATTGCTTAACACAGGCTAGTGCACTTGAGTGAGCAGCCTCAACAGATAAATTCAACAAAACAAACTTTAAAAGTGCAGGTAAAAGAACTTTGGCAAAACAAGCTTTAAGCAGGCAGAAACAACAGTTTTAACTTGCTATCATTGAGAGAAGATGCTCGCAGAGTTTATAGCAGAAAATATACTTAAATCAGTTGGTAGTCACTCTTTTTCACCTCTATGCTGCTAGCACCACTCTGCAGGACCACGAGGAGCTTTTCCTGCGTTGGGACAAGAGAAAAACCGCCAAAGTGGGTTTTGTACAGGGGACTTGAAAGAGCTAGAAATTAGCCCAAAACAGCCAATAGACTACAAGATTCTGTGCTGAGATCACTCCTCCAGGGACAGATAGGCTGCTCAAAGCTCCCCACTCCCACTGGTGAACAAAGAAGCTTCCTTCTATCCAAGTAAGGAAATGGGCAACACAGGAACTATACTAAAGTCCAGAATACAGCAAAGCCTGTATTAGGGACTATTCTAGGACAGGAAAGGTGGGAAACAAGGATATATTTTTGTTTTTTTTTTTTTTGAGCACAAACAGAAGAAATACATGCAGTAATTGCTTAACAAAAGCTAGCGCACTTGAGTGAGCAGCCTCAACAGATAAAATTCAACAAAAATGAACTTTAAAAGTGCAGGTAAAAGAACTTTCGCAAAACAAGCTTTAAACAGGCACAAACAGTTTTAGCTCACTTTCATTGAGAGAAGATGCTCGCAGAGTTTATAGCAGAAAAATATAGTTAAATCAGTGGGTTGTCGCTCTTTTTCACCTCTCTGCTGCTAGCACCACTCTGCAGGACCACAAAGAGCTTTTGCTGAGTTGGAACAAGCGAAAAACCGCACCAAAGCGGTTTTTATACAGGGGACTTGAAAGAGCTAGAAATTAGCCCAAAACGGCCAATAGACTACAAGATTCTGTGCTGAGATCACTCCTCCAGGGACAGATAGGTTGCTCAAAGCTCCCCACTCCCACTGGTGAACAAAGAAGCTTCCTTCTATCCAAGTAAGGAAATGGGCAACACAGGAACTATACTAAAGTCCAGAATACAGCAAAGCCTGTATTAGGGACTATTCTAGGACAGGAAAGGCAGGAAACAAGGATTTTTTTTGTTTTTTTCTTTTTTGAGAACAAACAGTAGAAATACGTACAGTAATTGCTTAACACAGGCTAGCGCACTTGAGTGAGCAGCCTCAACAGATAAAATTCAACAAAAACAAACTTTAAAAGTGCAGGTAAAAGAACTTTGGCAAAACAAGCTTTAAACAGGCAAAAACAACAGTTTTAACTTGCTATCATTGAGAGAAGATGCTTGCAGAGTTTATAGCAGAAAAATATACTTAAATCAGTTGGTAGTCACTCTTTTTTGCCTCTCTGCTGCTAGCACCACTCTGCAGGACCACGAGGAGCTTTTGCTGAGTAGGAACAAGCAAAAAACCGCACCAAAGTGGGTTTTTATACAGGGGACTTGAAAGAGCTAGAAATTAGCCCAAAACAGCCAATAGACTACAAGATTCTGTGCTGAGATCACTCCTCCAGGGACAGATAGGCTGCTCAAAGCTCCCCACTCCCACTGGTGAACAAAGAAGCTTCCTTCTATCCAAGTAAGGAAATGGGCAACACAGGAACTATACTAAAGTCCAGAATACAGCAATGCCTGTATTAGGGACTATTCTAGGACAGGAAAGGTGGGAAACAAGGATATTTTTTGTTTTTTTCTTTTTTTGAGCACAAACAGAAGAAATACGTACAGTAATTGCTTAACACAGGCTAGCACTTGAGTGAGCAGCCTCAACAGATAAATTCAACAAAACAAACTTTAAAAGTGCAGGTAAAAGAACTTTGGCAAAACAAGCTTTAAGCAGGCAAAACAACAGTTTTAACTCGCTTTTATTGAGAGAAGATGCTCGCAGAGTTTATAGCTGAAAAATATACTTAAATAAGTTGGTAGTCGCTCTTTTTGCCTCTCTGCTGCTAGCACCACTCTGCAGGATCACAAGGAGCTTTTGCTGAGTAGGAACAAGTACAAAAACCGCACCAAAGTGGATTTTATACAAGGGGACATGAAAGAGCTAGAAATTAGCCCAAAACAGCCAATAGACTACAAGATTCTGTGCTGAGATCACTCCTCCAGGGACAGATAGGCTGCTCAAAGCTCCCCACTCCCACTGGTGAACAAAGAAGCTTCCTTCTATCCAAGTAAGGAAATGGGCAACACAGGAACTATACTAAAGTCCAGAATACAGCAAAGCCTGTATTAGGGACTATTCTAGGACAGGAAAGGTGGGAAACAAGGATATTATTTTGTTTTTTTTTTCTTTTTTGAGCACAAACAGTAGAAATACATACAGTAATTGCTTAACACAGGCTAGTGCACTTGAGTGAGCAGCCTCAACTGATAAAATTCAACAAAAACAAATTTTAAAAGTGCAGGTAAAAGAACTTTGGCAAAACAGGCTTTAAGCAGGCAAAAACAACAGTTTTGCCTTGCTATCATTGAGAGAAGATGCTTGCAGAGTTTATAGCAGAAGAATATACTTAAATCTGTTGGTAGTCGCTCTTTTCTGCCTCTGTGCTGCTAGCACCACTCCGCAAGACCACGAGGAGCTTTTGCTGAGTTGGAACAAGCGAAAAACCGCACCAAAGCGGGTTTTTATACAGGGGACATGAAAGAGCTAGAAATTAGGCCAAAATGGCCAATAGACTACAAGATTTTGTGCTGAGATCACTCCTCCAGGGACAGATAGGTTGCTCAAAGCTCCCCGCTCCCAATGGTGAACAAAGAAGCTTCCTTCTATCCAAGTAAGGAAATAGGCAACACAGGAACTATACTAAAGTCCAGAATACAGCAATGCCTGTATTAGGGACTATTCTTGGGCAGGAAAGGTGGGAAAGAAGGATATTTTTTGTTTTTTTTTGAACACAAACAGTAGAAATACGTACAGTAATTGCTTAACACAGGCTAGCGCACTTGAGTGAGCAGCCTCAACTGATAAAATTCAACAAAAATAAACTTTAAAAGTGCAGGTAAAAGAACTTTGACAAAACAAGCTTTAAGCAGGCAGAAACAACAGTTTTAACTTGCTATCATTGAGAGAAGATGCTCGCAGAGTTTATAGCAGAAAAATATACTTAAATCAGTTGTTAGTCACTATTTTTCACCTTTCTGCTGTTAGCACCACTCTGCAGGACCACAAGGAGCTTTTGCTGAGTTGGAACAAGTGAAAAACCATGCCAACGTGGGTTTTTATACAGGGGACTTGAAAGAGCTAGAAATTAGCCCAAAACGGCCAATAGACTACAAGATTCTGTGCTGAGATCACTCCTCCAGGGACAGATTGGCTGCTCAAAGCTCCCCACTCCCACTGGTGAATAAAGAAGCTTCCTTCTATCCAAGTAAGGAAATGGGCAACACAGGAACTATACTAAAGTCCAGAATACAGCAAAGGCTGTATTCGGACTATTCTAGGACAGGAAAGGTGGGAAACAATGATATTATTTTGTTTTCTTTTCTTTTTTGAGCACAAACAGTAGAAATACGTACAGTAATTGCTTAACACAGGCTAGTGCACTTGAGTGAGCAGCCTCAACAGATACAATTCAACAAACTCAAACTTTAAAAGTGCAGGTAAAAGAACTTTGGCAAAACAAGCTTTAAGCTGGCAAAAACAACAGTTTTAACTCACTATCATTGAGAGAAGATGCTCGCAGAGTGTATAGCAGAAGAATATACTTAAATCTGTTGGTAGTCGCTCTTTTTTGCCTTTCCGCTGCTAGCACCACTCTGCAGGACCACGAGGAGCTTCTGCTGAGTTGGAACAAGCGAAAAACCGCACCAAAGTGGGTTTTTATACAGGGGACATGAAAGAGCTAGAAATTAGCCCAAAACGGTCTATAGACTACAAGATTCTGTGCTGAGATCACTCCTTCAGTTACAGATAGGTTGCTCAAAGCTCCTCACTCCCACTGGTGAACAAAGAAGCTTCTTTCTATCCAAGTAAGGAAATGTGCAACACAGGAACTATACTAAAGTCCAGAATACAGCAATGCCTGTATTAGGGACTATTCTAGGACAGGAAATGTGGGAAACAAGGATATTTTTTTGTTTTTTTTTCTTTTTTTGAGCACAAACAGTAGAAATACGTACAGTAATTGCTTAATACAGGCTAGCACACTTGAGTGAGCAACCTCAACAGATAAAATTCAACAAAACAAACTTTAAAAGTGCAGGTAAAAGAACTTTGGCAAAACAAGTTTAAGCAGGCAAAAACAACAGTTTTAACTCGCTATCGTCGAGAGAAGATGCTCGCAGAGTTTATAGCAGAAAAATATACTTAAATCACTTGGTAGTCACTCTTTTTCGCCTCTCTGCTTCTAGCACCATTCTGCAGGACCACGAGGAAGTTTTGCTGAGTTGGAACAAGTGATAAACCGCACCAAAGTGGGTTTTTATACAGGGGACTTGAAAGAGCTAGAAATTAGCCCAAAACGGCCAATAGACTTCAAGATTCTGTGCTGAGATCACTCCTCCAGGGAGAGATAGGCTGCTCAAAGCTCCCCACTCCCACTGGTGAACAAAGAAGCTTCCTTCTATCCAAGTAAGGAAATGGGCAACATAAGAACTATACTAAAGTCCAGAATACAGCAATGCCTGTATTAGGGACTATTCTTGGACAGGAAAGGCGGGAAACAAGGATATATATATATTTTTTTTCTTTTTTGAGCACAAACACTAGAAATACGTACAGTAATTGCTTAAAGCAGGCTAGCGCACTTGAGTGAGCAGCCTCAACAGATAAAATTCAACAAAAACAAATTTTAAAAGTGCAGGTAAAAGAACTTTGGCAAAACAGGCTTTAAGCAGGCAAAAACAACAGTTTTGCCTTGCTTTTGAGAGAAGATGCTTGCAGAGTTTATAGCAGAAGAATATACTTAAATCTGTTGGTAGTCGCTCTTTTCTGCCTCTCTGCTGCTAGCACCACTCCGCAAGACCACGAGGAGCTTTTGCTGAGTTGGAACAAGCAAAAAACTGCACCAAAGTGGGTTTTTATACAGGGGACATGAAAGAGCTAGAAATTAGGCCAAAATGGCCAATAGACTACAAGATTTTGTGCTGAGATCACTCCTCCAGGGACAGATAGGTTGCTCAAAGCTCCCCGCTCCCAATGGTGAACAAAGAAGCTTCCTTCTATCCAAGTAAGGAAATAGGCAACACAGGAACTATACTAAAGTCCAGAATACAGCAATGCCTGTATTAGGGATTATTCTTGGACAGGAAAGGTGGGAAACAAGGATATTTTTTGTTTTTTTTCTTTTTTGAGCACAAACAGTAGAGATACATTCAGTAATTGCTTAACACAGGCTAGTGCACTTGAGTGAGCAGCCTCAACTGATAAAATTCAACAAAAACAAACTTTAAAAGTGCAGGTAAAAGAACTTTGGCAAAACAAGCTTTAAGCAGGTAAAAACAACAGTTTTAACTCGCTATCGCTGAAAGAAGATGCTTGCAGAGTTTATAGCAGAAAAATATACTTAAATCAGTTGGTAGTCACTCTTTTTTGCCTCTCTGCTGCTAGCACCACTTTGAAGGACCATGAGGAGTTTTTACTGAGTTGGAACAAGTGATAAACCGCACCAAAGTGGGTTTTTATACAGGGGACTTGAAAGAGCTAGAAATTAGCCCAAAACAGCCAATAGACTACAAGATTATGTGCTGAGATCACTCCTCCAGGGACAGATAGGCTGCTCAAAGCTCCCTACTCCCACTGGTGAACAAAGAAGCTTCCTTCTATCCAAGTAAGGAAATGGGCAACACAAGAACTATACTAAAGTCAAGAATACAGAAATGCCGTTATTAGGAACTATTCTTGGGCAGAAAAGGCAGGAAACAAGGATATTTTTTTGTTTTTTTTCTTTTTTGAACACAAACAGTAGAAATACGTACAGTAATTGCTTAACACAGGCTAGCACACTTGAGTGAGCAGCCTCAACAGATAAAACTCAACAAAAACAAACTTTAAAAGTGCAGGTAAAAGAACTTTGGCAAAACAAACTTTAAGCAGGCAGAAACAACAGTTTTAACTTGCTATCGTTGAGAGAAGATGCTCGCAGAGTTTATAGCAGAAAAATATACTTAAATCAGTTGTTAGTCACTATTTTTCACCTCTATGCTGTTAGCACCACTCTGCAGGACCACAAGGAGCTTTTGCTGAGTTGGAACAAGTGAAAAACCGTGCCAACGCGGGTTTTTATACAGGTGACATGAAAGAGCTAGAAATTAGCCCAAAACGGCCAATAGACTACAAGATTCTGTGCTGAGATCACTCCTCCACGGACAGATAGGCTGCTCAAAGCTCCCCACTCCCACTGGTGAACAAAGAAGCTTCCTTCTATCCAAGTAAGGAAATGGGCAACACAGGAACTATACTAAAGTCCAGAATACAGCAAAGCCTGTATTAGGGACTATTCTAGGACAGGAAAGGTGGGAAACAAGGATATTATTTTGTTTTTTTTTTTTTTTTGAGCACAAACAGTAGAAATATGTACAGTAATTGCTTAACACAGGCTAGTGCACTTGAGTGAGCAGCCTCAACAGATATAATTCAACAAACTCAAACTTTAAAAGTGCAGGTAAAAGAACTTTGGCAAAACAAGCTTTAAGCAGGCAGAAACAACAGTTTTAACTTGCTATCATCGAGAGAAGATGCTCGCAGTGTTAATAGCAGAAAAATATACTTAAATCAGTTGTTAGTCACTATTTTTCACCTCTCTGCTGTTAGCACCACTCTGCAGGACCACAAGGAGCTTTTGCTGAGTTGGAACAAGCGAAAAACTGCACCAAAGCGGGTTTTTATACAGGGGACATGAAACAGCTAGAAATTAGGCCAAAATGGCCAATAGACTACAAGATTTTGTGCTGAGATCACTCCTCCAGGGACAGATAGGTTGCTCAAAGCTCCCCGCTCCCAATGGTGAACAAAGAAGCTTCCTTCTATCCAAGTAAGGAAATAGGCAACACAGGAACTATACTAAAGTCCAGAATACAGCAATGCCTGTATTAGGGATTATTCTTGGACAGGAAAGGTGGGAAACAAGGATATTTTTTGTTTTTTTTCTTTTTTGAGCACAAACAGTAGAGATACATTCAGTAATTGCTTAACACAGGCTAGTGCACTTGAGTGAGCAGCCTCAACTGATAAAATTCAACAAAAACAAACTTTAAAAGTGCAGGTAAAAGAACTTTGGCAAAACAAGCTTTAAGCAGGCAAAAACAACAGTTTTAACTTGCTATCGTTGAGAGAAGATGCTTGCAGAGTTTATAGCAGAAAAATATACTTAAATCAGTTGGTAGTCACTCTTTTTTGCCTCTCTGCTGCTAGCACCACTTTGAAGGACCATGAGGAGTTTTTACTGAGTTGGAACAAGTGATAAACCGCACCAAAGTGGGTTTTTATACAGGGGACTTGAAAGAGCTAGAAATTAGCCCAAAACAGCCAATAGACTACAAGATTATGTGCTGAGATCACTCCTCCAGGGACAGATAGGCTGCTCAAAGCTCCCTACTCCCACTGGTGAACAAAGAAGCTTCCTTCTATCCAAGTAAGGAAATGGGCAACACAAGAACTATAATAAAGTCGAGAATACAGAAATGCCATTATTAGGGACTATTCTTGGGCAGAAAAGGCAGGAAACAAGGATATTTTTTTGTTTTTTTTCTTTTTTGAACACAAACAGTAGAAATACGTACAGTAATTGCTTAACACAGGCTAGCGCACTTGAGTGAGCAGCCTCAACAGATAAAACTCAACAAAAACAAACTTTAAAAGTGCAGGTAAAAGAACTTTGGCAAAACAAGCTTTAAGCAGGCAGAAACAACAGTTTTAACTTGCTATCATTGAGAGAAGATGCTCGCAGAGTTTATAGCAGAAAAATATACTTAAATCAGTTGTTAGTCACTATTTTTCACCTCTATGCTGTTAGCACCACTCTGCAGGACCACAAGGAGCTTTTGCTGAGTTGGAACAAGTGAAAACCACCAACGCGGGTTTTTATACAGGGGACTTGAAAGAGCTAGAAATTAGCCCAAAACAGCCAATAGACTACAAGATTCTGTGCTGAGATCACTCCTCCAGGGACAGATAGGCTGCTCAAAGCTCCCCACTCCCACTGGTGAACAAAGAAGCTTCCTTCTATCCAAGTAAGGAAATGGGCAACACAGGAACTATACTAAAGTCCAGAATACAGCAAAGGCTGTATTCAGACTATTCTAGGACAGGAAAGGTGGGAAACAAGGATATTATTTTGTTTTTTTTTTCTTTTTTGAGCACAAACAGTAGAAATACATACAGTAATTGCTTAACACAGGCTAGTGCACTTGAGTGAGCAGCCTCAACAGATACAATTCAACAAACTCAAACTTTAAAAGTGCAGGTAAAAGAACTTTGGCAAAACAAGCTTTAAGCTGGCAAAAACAACAGTTTTAACTCACTATTATTGAGAGAAGATGCTCGCAGAGTGTATAGCAGAAGAATATACTTAAATCTGTTGGTAGTCGCTCTTTTTTGCCTTTCTGCTGCTAGCACCACTCTGCAGGACCATGAGGAGCTTCTGCTGAGTTGGAACAAGCGAAAAATCACACCAAAGTGGGTTTTTATACAGGGGACATGAAAGAGCTAGAAATTAGCCCAAAACGGCAATAGACTACAAGAATCTGTGCTGAGATCACTTCTCCAGGGACAGATAGGCTGCTCAAAGCTCCTCACTCCCACTGGTGAACAAAGAAGCTTCCTTCTATCCAAGTAAGGAAATGGGCAACACAGGAACTATACTAAAGTCTAGAATGCAGCAATGCCTGTATTAGGGATTATTCTAGGACAGAAAAGGTGGGAAACAAGGATTTTTTTTTTGTTTTTTTTTCTATTTTGAGCACAAACAGTAGAAATACATACAGTAATTGCTTAACACAGGCTAGTGCACTTGAGTGAGCAGCCTCAACTGATAAAATTCAACAAAAACAAACTTTAAAAGTGCAGGTAAAAGAACTTTGGCAAAACAAGCTTTAAGCAGGCAAAAACAACAGTGTTAACCCGCTATCGTTGAGAGAAGATGCTCGCAGAGTGTATAGTAGAAGAATATACTTAAATCTGTTGGTAGTCACTCTTTTTTGCCTCTCTGCTGCTAGCACCACTTTGCAGGACCACGAGGAGCTTTTGCTGAGTTGGAACAAGTGAAAAACCGCACCAAAGTGGGTTTTTATACAGGGGACATGAAAGAGCTAGAAATTAGCCCAAAACGGCCTATAGACTACAAGATTCTGTGCTGAGATCACTCCTCCAGTTACAGATAGGTTGCTCAAAGCTCCTCACTCCCACTGGTGAACAAAGAAGCTTCTTTCTATCCAAGTAAGGAAATGTGCAACACAGGAACTATACTAAAGTCCAGAATACAGCAATGCCTGTATTAGGGACTATTCTAGGACAGGAAATGTGGGAAACAAGGATATATATTTTTTTTTCTTTTTTGAGCACAAACAGTAGAAATACGTACAGTAATTGCTTAATACAGGCTAGCACACTTGAGTGAGCAGCCTCAACAGATAAAATTCAACAAAACAAACTTTAAAAGTGCAGGTAAAAGAACTTTGGCAAAACAAGTTTAAGCAGGCAAAAACAACAGTTTTAACTCGCTATCGTCGAGAGAAGATGCTCGCAGAGTTTATAGCAGAAAAATATACTTAAATCACTTGGTAGTCACTCTTTTTCGCCTATCTGCTTCTAGCACCATTCTGCAGGACCACGAGGAAGTTTTGCTGAGTTGGAACAAGTGATAAACCGCACCAAAGTGGGTTTTTATACAGGGGACTTGAAAGAGCTAGAAATTAGCCCAAAACGGCCAATAGACTTCAAGATTCTGTGCTGAGATCACTCCTCCAGGGAGAGATAGGCTGCTCAAAGCTCCCCACTCCCACTGGTGAACAAAGAAGCTTCCTTCTATCCAAGTAAGGAAATGGGCAACACAGGAACTATACTAAAGTCCAGAATACAGCAATGCCTGTATTAGGGACTATTCTAGGACAGGAAAGGCGGGAAACAAGGATTTTTTTTCTTTTTTGAGCACAAACAGTAGAAATACGTACAGTAATTGCTTAACACAGGCTAGCGCACTTGAGTGAGCAGCCTCAACAGATAAAATTCAACAAAAACAAACTTTAAAAGTGCAGGTAAAAGAACTTTGGCAAAACAAGCTTTAAGCAGGCAAAACAACAGTTTTGCCTTGCTATCATTGAGAGAAGATGCTTGCAGAGTTTATAGCAGAAGAATATACTTAAATCAGTTGGTAGTTGCTCTTTTCACCTCTCTGCTGCTAGCACCACTCTGCAAGACCACGAGGAGCTTCGCTGAGTTGGAACAAGCGAAAAACCGCACCAAAGCGGGTTTTTATACAGGGGACATGAAAGAGCTAGAAATTAGGCCAAAATGGCCAATAGACTACAAGATTTTGTGCTGAGATCACTCCTCCAGGGACAGATAGGTTGCTCAAAGCTCCCCGCTCCCAATGGTGAACAAAGAAGCTTCCTTCTATCCAAGTAAGGAAATAGGCAACACAGGAACTATACTAAAGTCCAGAATACAGCAATGCCTGTATTAGGGACTATTCTTGGGCAGGAAAGGTGGGAAAGAAGGATATTTTTTGTTTTTTTTCTTTTTTGAACACAAACAGTAGAAATACGTACAGTAATTGCTTAACACAGGCTAGCGCACTTGAGTGAGCAGCCTCAACTGATAAAATTCAACAAAAATAAACTTTAAAAGTGCAGGTAAAAGAACTTTGACAAAACAAGCTTTAAGCAGGCAGAAACAACAGTTTTAACTTGCTATCATTGAGAGAAGATGCTCGCAGAGTTTATAGCAGAAAAATATACTTAAATCAGTTGTTAGTCACTATTTTTCACCTTTCTGCTGTTAGCACCACTCTGCAGGACCACAAGGAGCTTTTGCTGAGTTGGAACAAGTGAAAAACCATGCCAACGTGGGTTTTTATACAGGGGACTTGAAAGAGCTAGAAATTAGCCCAAAACGGCCAATAGACTACAAGATTCTGTGCTGAGATCACTCCTCCAGGGACAGATTGGCTGCTCAAAGCTCCCCACTCCCACTGGTGAATAAAGAAGCTTCCTTCTATCCAAGTAAGGAAATGGGCAACACAGGAACTATACTAAAGTCCAGAATACAGCAAAGGCTGTATTCGGACTATTCTAGGACAGGAAAGGTGGGAAACAATGATATTATTTTGTTTTCTTTTCTTTTTTGAGCACAAACAGTAGAAATACGTACAGTAATTGCTTAACACAGGCTAGTGCACTTGAGTGAGCAGCCTCAACAGATACAATTCAACAAACTCAAACTTTAAAAGTGCAGGTAAAAGAACTTTGGCAAAACAAGCTTTAAGCTGGCAAAAACAACAGTTTTAACTCACTATCATTGAGAGAAGATGCTCGCAGAGTGTATAGCAGAAGAATATACTTAAATCTGTTGGTAGTCGCTCTTTTTTGCCTTTCTGCTGCTAGCACCACTCTGCAGGACCACGAGGAGCTTCTGCTGAGTTGGAACAAGCGAAAAACCACACCAAAGTGGGTTTTTATACAGGGGACATGAAAGAGCTAGAAATTAGCCCAAAACGGCCAATAGACTACAAGATTCTGTGCTGAGATCACTTCTCCAGGGACAGATAGTCTGCTCAAAGCTCCTCACTCCCACTGGTGAACAAAGAAGCTTCCTTCTATCCAAGTAAGGAAATGGGCAACACAGGAACTATACTAAAGTCTAGAATGCAGCAATACCTGTATTAGGGATTATTCTAGGACAGGAAAGGTGGGAAACAAGGATTTTTTTTGTTTTTTTCTATTTTGAGCACAAACTGTAGAAATACATACAGTAATTGCTTAACACAGGCTAGTGCACTTGAGTGAGCAGCCTCAACTGATAAAATTCAACAAAAACAAACTTTAAAAGTGCAGGTAAAAGAACTTTGGCAAAACTAGCTTTAAGCAGGCAAAAACAACAGTTTTAACTTGCTATCGTTGAGAGAAGACGCTCACAGAGTGTATAGCAGAAGAATATACTTAAATCTGTTGGTAGTCACTCTTTTTTGCCTCTCTGCTGCTAGCACCACTCTGCAGGACCACAAGGAGCTTTTGCTGAGTTGGAACAAGCGAAAAACCACACCAAAGTGGGTTTTTATACAGGGGACATGAAAGACATAGAAATTAGCACAAAACGGCCAATAGACTACAAGATTCTGTGCTGAGATCACTCTTCCAGGGACAGATAGGTTGCTCAAAGTTCCTCACTCCCACTGGTGAACAAAGAAGCTTTCTTCTATCCAAGTAAGGAAATGGGCAACACAGGAACTATACTAAAGTTCAGAATACAGCAATGCCTGTAATAGGGATTATTCTAGGACAGGAAAGGTCGGAAACAAGGATATATATATATATTTTTTTTTTTAGCACAAACAGTAGAAATACATACAGTAATTGCTTAACACAGGCTAGTGCACTTGAGTGAGCAGCCTCAACTGATAAAATTCAACAAAAACAAACTTTAAAAGTGCAGGTAAAAGAACTTTGGCAAAACAAGCTTTAAGCAGGCAAAAACAACGCTCACAGAGTTTATAGCAGAAAAATATAATGAAATCAGTTGGTAGTCGCTCTTTTTTGCCTCTCTGCTGCTAGCACCACTCTGCAGGACCACGAGGAGCTTTTGCTGAGTTGTAACAAGCGAAAAAATGCACCAAAGCGGGTTTTTATACAGGGGACTTAAAAGAGCTAGAAATTAGTCCAAAACAGCCAATAGACTACAAGATTCTGTGCTGAGATCACTCCTCCAGGGACAGATAGGCTGCTCAAAGCTTCCCACTCCCACTGGTGAACAAAGAAGCTTCCTTCCATCCAAGTAAGGAAATGAGCAACACAAGAACTATACTAAAGTCGAGAATACAGCAATGCCTGTATTAGGGACTATTCTTGGGCAGAAAAGGCAGGAAACAAGGATATTTTTTTGTTTTTTTTCTTTTTTGAACACAAACAGTAGAAATACGTACAGTAATTGCTTAACACAGGCTAGCGTACTTGAGTGAGCAGCCTCAACAGATAAAATTCAACAAGAACAAACTTTAAAAGTGCAGGTAAACGAACTTTGGCAAAACAAGCTTTAAGCAGGCAGAAACAACAGTTTTAACTTGCTATCATCGAGAGAAGATGCCCACAGAGTTTATAGCAGAAAAATATGCTTAAATCAGTTGTTAGTCACTATTTTTCACGTCTCTGCTGTTAGCACCACTCTGCAGGACCACAAGGAGCTTTTGCTGAGTTGGAACAAGTGAAAAACTGTGCCAAAGTGGGTTTTTATACAGGGGACTTGAAAGAGCTAGAAATTATCCCAAAATGGCCAATAGACTACAAGATTCTGTGCTGTGATCACTCCTCCAGGTACAGATAGGCTGCTCAAAGCTCCCCACTCCCACTGGTGAACAAAGAAGCTTCCTTCTTTCCAAGTAAGGAAATGGGCAACACAGGAACTATACTAAAGTCCAGAATACAGCAAGGCCTGTATTAGGGACTATTCTAGGACAGGAAAGGTGGGAAACAAGGATATTATTTTGTTTTCTTTTCTTTTTTGAGCACAAACAGTAGAAATACGTACAGTAATTGCTTAACACAGGCTAGTGCACTTGAGTGAGCAGCCTCAACAGATAAAATTCAACAAACTCAAACTTTAAAAGTGCAGGTAAAAGAACTTTGGCAAAACAAGCTTTAAGCTGGCAAAAACAACAGTTTTAACTCACTATAATTGAGAGAAGACGCTCACAGAGTGTATAGCAGAAGAATATACTTAAATCTGTTGGTAGTCGCTCTTTTTTGCCTTTCTGCTTCTAGCACCACTCTGCAGGACCACGAGGAGCTTCTGCTGAGTTGGAACAAGCGAAAAACCACACCAAAGTGGGTTTTTATACAGGGGACATGAAAGAGCTAGAAATTAGCCCAAACCGGCCAATAGACTACAAGATTCTGTGCTGAGATCACTCCTCCAGGGACATATAGGTTGCTCAAAGCTCCTCACTCCCACTGGTGAACAAAGAAGCTTCCTTCTATCCAAGTAAGGAAATGGGCAAAACAGGAACTATACTAAAGTCCAGAATACAGCAATGCCTGTATTAGGGATTATTCTAGGACAGGAAAGGTGGGAAACAAGGATTTTTTTTGTTTTTTTTTCTATTTTGAGCACAAACAGTAGAAATACATACAGTAATTGCTTAACACGGGCTAGTGCACTTGAGTGAGCAGCCTCAACTGATAAAATTCAACAAAAATAAACTTTAAAAGTGCAGGTAAAAGAACTTTGGCAAAACAAGCTTTAAGCAGGCAAAAACAACAGTTTTAACTCGCTATCGTTGAGAGAAGACGCTCGCAGAGTTTATAGCAGAAAAATATACTTAAATCAGTTGGTAGTTGCTCTTTTTTGCATCTCTGCTGCTAGCACCACTCTGCAGGACCACGAGGAGCTTTTGCTGAATTGGAACAAGCGAAAAACCACGCCAAAGTGGGTTTTTATACAGGGGACTTGAAAGAGCTAGAAATTAGCCCAAAACGGCCAATAGACTACAAGATTCTGTGCTGAGATCACTCCTTCAGGGACAGATAGGCTGCTCAAAGCTCCCCACTCCCACTGGTGAACAAAGAAGCTTCCTTCTATCCAAGTAAGGAAATGGGCAACACAGGAACTATACTAAAGTCCAGAATACAGCAATGCCTGTATTAGGGACTATTCTAGGACAGGAAAGGTGGGAAACAAGGATTTGTTTTTTTTTTTTCTTTTTTGAGCACAAACAGTAGAAATACATACAGTAATTGCTTAACACAGGCTAGTGCACTTGAGTGAGCAGCCTCAACAGATAAAATTCAACAAAAACAAACTTTAAAAGTGCAGGTAAAAGAACTTTGGCAAATTAAGCTTTAAGCAGGTAAAAACAACAGTTTTAACTTGCTATCATTCAGAGAAGACCCTCACTGAGTTTATAGCAGAAAAATATACTTAAATCAGTTGGTAGTCGCTCTTTTTTGCCTCTCTGCTGCTAGCACCACTCTGCAGGACCACGAGGAGCTTTTGCGGAGATGTAACAAGCGAAAAAATGCACCAAAGCGGGTTTTTATACAAGGGACTTGAAAGAGCTAGAAATTAGCCCAAAACGGCCAATAGACAACAAGATTCTGTGCTGAGATCACTCCTCCAGGGACAGATAGGCTGCTCAAACTCCCCGCTCCCACTGATGACTAGCAGTTTGAGTGGTAATAATTTAGCTATGAAATATACTTCCATTAATGTAAATGGTCTGAATAATAATTGTAAAAAGGGAATAAATCTTACTGAGGATGTGTCAGAGATATATATTTGGACTCTTTGAAGTCATATTTATATGGTAAAGCATTAACATGGTTTAAAAACAAGAAAAGGCAATAGGACAAATACTTACTGGAATTCCATACAAGAATCGATACTCTAAAGTTAGATATTCAGAAGGGAAAGATGAATTTAATAAGTGAATTAGATGACATGAATAAAAAATATTTAGAGACACTACATTATAAAACAATGATAAATTTAGAGAAGATCAAGCTATGTTCTTATTTAATGAACCCCAAAAATCAGAAAAGAAAAGTAAATAGAACTAAAAACATTATAAAGGCTAATCAAATAAAGGAAACATACATTCAAGATACCAGAAAGAAAGTATCAGGCTTAGAAGGCATACTAAAACCATTTAAATTATACTTTCATAAAGCTAATACCCAAAAGGAAATAATAATAATAAGAATAGATCCTCAAAACATATTAAAGTCTTTCTTTAGAAACCATATAAAAAACATCCTAACAGATGATCATATACAATGAATAGATAAACAAATAGCAGTAACTGAACTTAAATCCCAAATTAAACATTTAAAGCCAAACATAGCACCTGATATAGATAATATGATTCCAGAAACATTCAAATTATTAACCAAAGAAGCTCTTGGCATTCCTATTAACAGTGTTTACATTAGCAAAAGGTCAAACAACTACTTCTATTATTTATAGATAAAGTTCAAATTGACTTTATAAAAGACAGAAATACATATGATAATATTAAAAGAATTACATCTTTGATTGATTACATTAATCATATAAAATAACATGAATATAGTCAGTTTAGAAATAAATAATGCCTTTGATTCTGTCTGGGATTATCTATAGTCAGTTCTAGAAGTATGGATTTTCTCAAAGATTCGCACTATTAATTAAACCACTATATGAAACATCCATAGTATATATAAAGATTGGATCATACTTTTCTAAATCTTTAGAAATTACTAAAGGTAAAAAATAGGGATGCCCCCTGTCTCCATAATTATTTACCTTAGTAATCAAACCTTTTGCAAATTATATTCAAATGGATAAGAATATTAAGGGTATACAAACTGACACTAGTCTGGAAATGAAGTTTCTGTTGTTTTCAGATGATATTTTGTTAACCTAAAAGGATGATAATACCTCTCTAAAAACTCTATTAAATATAATTGAACACTTTCAGAAACTCCCCAGCCTTAAATTTAGTGAAAATAAGACACGCATATTACTTATAATCTCTAATAAGAAAGATATAGATAAGGATTTTTCTAAATATATAGCTGCTGACAATAAAATAAAATACTTAGGCGTTACATTAACAGATGAACTAGATAAGACAATAACAATAAACTACTCTAATATTCTACATAACATTAAAACACTCATTCAGAAATGGAATAAATATATAATTTTTACAATGGAGGACAGACATTATATAATTAAAATTATTATTTTTCCAAAAAATATTATAATTTATACAACAAGCCTTTTCTATACCTCTTCCTAAATCTTACATAAAACAATTTAATAAACTAATGCTAGACTTCGTATGGTATCCCAATAAACCCAGAATAGTTCTGAATCATCACTTAAATGACTGGGAAGTCTTCCAGATATAGAAATATATGCACTGTCATCTAATATAAAAACAATATCATAATGGGTAAATCATGCTTATTCTGACAGACGGAAACACATACATGAAAAAATATGGCTAAAATCAGGTCTTACATTACCATCACAATATAGTGAGTTAGTATTAAATAATTTTCTTTGGATGATGAGAGAACATTTTACAGAAAACAAACAGAAGCACATAACCTCTAAGTTTATAAAAACATATTAAAGGATATAAAACCCTTATGGATAGGAATCCCAACATAAAAGCTTGGCCATTCTTGCTATATCCTGTTGCATGCACACAAAATAACATTAAAACTTTTGATATAGATCTAATCAAGATTCTTAGAAAGCATATACTGACTTATTGGCATCAGTTACTAGATACTGGAAAAGTTTTAACAATGGAACAAATAAATTTGATTTAGGTAATGATCTATGGCAAAGCATACAGGACATAAGACAGTACACCTTAAAAAGAACAGGGACAATACAATTAACAATCAGACAAATTATACATAAATTTATAGAACACTTGGTCTTTTCAACAACACAAGCTGTTCATGGAAAGGGTTACTTATCAAAATCTATAAAATAATTAAGAAAACAAAATTATATCATACAGATAATCTTTGGGACTACTATAACACAATAAATAATCAAATGCCAAATGCCAATAACTAGAAATTAATACTTCTCTCTACAAAATAAACATTTCATTCATTGAAATGGAAACTGTTCACATGCAAATGTATTCATAGGTCCTTTACAGCACCACATAACATAGAAATAATGTTTAAACAAAATATAGGATGTTGGAGATGTAAAAGGCACTTGACAGCAGATTGGAGGCATATATTTTATGATTGTCATTTACTTAAACCATTTTGGAGTAAAGTTATTTTTTTCATGCAAGTAGTTTCAATGGTAATTTCCAGTTGTCTAAATCTTTGATTTCATTTAATGTTCCCATATCCCAATGTGTTGCTAGATCAAAGTTTTCACTTTTACAGATGCTACTGGCTATAGCATGCAAAACCATTAATACAAATTGTAAAAGTGAGACTTCACCCACATTTAAAGAATACAGAAACATCATATTGAATGTATCACAAATAGAAATGAGAACCATTAGAATGAGAACAGAAAGGACCGCATCTTATTACAACTTATGGACGAAAGTGAATAAAATAATCGAAAGAGATGATTGTAATACCTCATGTAAATGTAAAAATGTGTACAATTTTTTTAAACTTAGACACCTTTATAAATAGTTTGTTTAGATATTATAGTTGTTGACTGTATATAGTTGTTAACCTGTGTAAATTATGTTTTATATTGCAAAGTTATAAAAGTACATTCATTTTGTAAAATCAATAAAAACATTTAAGCAAAAAAAAAAAAAAGAAGCCAAGCTAACTTTACTCCCCCCTCATCCCCTAAAGGGCCCATCTTTATACCGGAAGAATGCAAAGTTCCTGTAATCACGGCTGCACAGGTAAAAACCTCACTCACCAAAGCCAAGAACACAGTATCCATGGGACATGACAACATCTCAGGCTGCCTTCTACATGAACTACAGAATGAACTGCACCCCACCTAAGTATCATGTTCAATCATAGCCTCACCTCAGGCTTTGTGCCCATTGAATGGTGCACCACGACAGTTATCCCACTCCACAAAGGGGGTGGGCCACAACAGACCCTGGGAAATACCACCCCATTAGCCTAATGAGCCTGGTCTGCAAGGCCATGGAACGTATCATCAGGGAACTCATAAACAAAGACACTGGAGATCTCCAAACTCTGGACCCCACATATTTTGGGTTTGTAAAAGGCAGATCATGTCTCCTAAACCTGATAAACTTCTTTGAAGTAGTCACCAAAGCCATAGATGAGGGTAAGGTGGTTCACACAGCCTATCTCGATCTTGCCAAGGTGTTTGACACCATCTCCCACTCTGGAATTATAGTTAAACTCACTAAACTAGGTATAAATCCCTATCTCACAAGATGGATTGCCAACTGGCTTACTTACAGAACCCACACTGTGAAAGAAGCAGACTCCAAATCAGACTTCAGACCAGTAACAAGTGGAGTACCACAGGGTTCAGTCCTGAGCCCTCTTCTGTTTGGTATCTACTTCTCTGAAGTACAGGCTAACACATTAGGTCTTTAGCTAACTAAATTAGCAGATGACTGCAAACTAGGAGCCATAATCGAAACTCCTTACGATGTGGACATCCTACAAAAGGGCCTCACTGAGACAGATGCTTGGTGCCAAAGTCATAGTCTCAAGCTCAATGCCAGAAAGTGCATTGTTATCCTCTTTGGTAAAAACTCTGTACCCATAAACTACCACATAGGCGGTAGTCTACTTAACACCGAAAGTGTGATAAGAGACCTTGGGACACAGGTGGGCAGTAGTCTCTCCATTGATAATCACATCACCACAGTGGTCAGGAAATCCTTCTATGTGGCACACTTCATCACAAAAGGTTTCTCATCCAGACAAAAAAAGGTCATTGTTCCCCTCTACACATCACTCATTAGACCCATTATAGAGTACAACGCCTATTTTGGTATGTACCTCACAAAACATCTACAACAACTGGAAAGGCTGCAAAAATACCTCACAAAGAGGATTACTGGCCTCAAACAGATGCCTTATGCAGACCAACTCAAAAAACTCCAGCTTTACTCCATCACATATCGCCTACTCAGAGGCGATCTCTGCCTAACATACAAAGCTATGTCAAACCCAGAGCTGTTGGACATGCTCCATTTAACAAAATCCCATCCCACCGAGCTACACACGCTAGGGACCTAAACCTTGTCACCACAATAAACAGAACATGCTGGAGGGATAGATTCCTGTCCCAGAGATTTCCCATACTCTGGAACAGACTACCTATCGATGTAAAACAGAGCTCCTCATTAGCACTCTTCAAGAAAACTTTTGATGATTGGATGGGTAATAGGAAATTCACCCCAGGGATCACTTCTGTGGTTCTGCTTAACAGGGCCACAGGAAAATTATTTTCTTGGGTGGCAAAAGCCAGGGTACCTTTTTGGCTAGGCTTGTATAGGCCCTATGGCCAATAGCCTAGTACCTACCTATGAACCTTACTCAGGTCTAGTTCTAGAAATGCTCAGAACCAAACATTATTGCATCAGCCATATCTTCTCAATTCATGCACCTGTCTTTACCACCACATCTCAAACACTTATCCTCTTACACATCAAAGTACAGCTCCTTGAAAATGTAAAATACAAACTCCTATTCTCAGGAGACCTCATCTGACACCTGTCCCAGCTGATCTCCTCTCTTATGCTTGTGTCATTTAATGCAATTCATTTACTGTTACAACCTCTAGCAAACTAATCTCCTTAGTTCTTCTGATACTTGTTCTTTTTCATCGCTTTCATCTCCCCTACAATTTTTCTTATTGTACAGACTTCCTACATTGTCTGTTTACTTTATTTGTAGTACCATTGTTTGATTGCATATTGCATATATAATGGCGACAGCTCATTGTTTTCACTGGCTTAATAACATCTGGCACTTCATATAGTTTGGATATGACATTTCTAACATTTATGTAATCTTTTTCACAAGTTATGTATGATTATAATGTCTTCCCTCTTATACTGCACACTTTGTTTATGATTTCTTTACATTTTTATTATCTTTTGTATGATAAATGTGTGTTGCTTTGCTTAACTTTAACACTGTAATCTCTCAGGCTCCACTTGCAAATGATCTACTGTAATTGCATATTAGCAAGCATATTAGACTGGATTCTTACAAACAATCATACTCACTACTATAATTCTGTTACCCTCCCTGATGATATAAGTGACCACTCACTTACCTACTTCATCAGGCATAAAGCCAACACTCCCATTCTAACCTCTATCAGAAGTATTAGATCCAAAAAGAAATTTAACCCTGATCTATTCCAAATGGAACTGAGAGCATGTAATTGGGTTCCCTTAAAACACCTCCCTTTAGATGAAGCCATTAATTTCTTTAATACTACCTTCCTTTCCATTCTCAATCACCATGATCCAACCAGATCTATTAGAATTAAGGCCAATTCTGCCCCATGGCTTTCCAATGAAACCAAACACAAAATTCATCTCAGAAATAGATATTGGGCCAAATGGAGAATGACTAAAAACCCTGTAGACCAACAAACCTTTAGACAGCTTAGAAATAACACTAAGAAGGCCATACTTTCTGATAAACAAAATTACTACTTACAATTTCAACAACCTAATCACAATAACCCACAGAAATTCTGGGATAGCATTAAGCAGTTACTCCACCCAGGTCAATCCATTACACCAAACCCTCAAAATATAGACCAGAAAAAACCCATCCATACAGCTAATACCTTCAATACCTTCTTTACAGATGATATCCAAACACTCGCTAGTCAATTATCACCTAATACCTTCACACCACCTTCATACACATCAACCCCACCCCCTCCTTTTCAGTTCAAACCTGTCCCAACCACTTATTCAAAACCTTTTGAATAAAGTGAAACCATGCTCTCCTTCTGCAGACCTACTGCCTTCTGAATTTCTACAGTTATCATCCAAGGCTATTGCCTACTCTATTTCCATACTGATCAATAGAACTATTAGTGAAGGTCACATCCCTACCTTATGGAAAGTCTCTCATATTATCCCCCTGCATAAAGGTGGACACTCCACTGAGCTATCAAACTATCGCCCTATTGCCCTACTCACTCCTTTAGCTAAGATTATGGAGAAATGTATCCATAGGCAATTACTCCACCACTTAATTGAAAACAATTTACTTTCCAACTGTCAACATGGTTTCAGACCCTCGGACAGCACTACCACTGCCCTCCTTTCCTTTACTGATTACATTAACAAGCAACGAAACCTGAATAATCTTTCTTCTGCTCTATTTATCAACCTGTCTAAAGCATTTGACATGGTAAACCACCAGATTCCCATAAACATACTAAAATCTCTGTCATTAGACCCACTTTCCATAAAATGGTTCCAATCCTACCTTGACAAACGACAGCAAGCAGTACTATGGCAGAACTCTCTATCCACCCATCTACCTGTTACCTTAGGTGTCCCTCAGGGGTCCATACTAGGACCTCTCCTCTTCTCCATATTTATTAATGACCTTCATCTAGCTATCCCCTTAGCCACTTGCATACAATATGCTGACAACTCCACACTATTATGCTCAGCTACATCCTCCCATGACCTTCACTCTCTCTCCCAGAAGGTATTCAACATAGTTGAACAATGGTTCACTCAGTGTTGCCTTCTTTTAAACCCAAAGAATACCAAACTCCTCCTCTTCACTCCTACTCAAAAGTTCTCTCCTCTTCATTTCTCTGTAACATCCACCAGTGGTACTATAATATCTCCAGACTCTACCACCAAACCACTAGGTGTCACCAGCAACAATAATCTGAACTTCGACATCCATATCAACAATGCTATAAAGACTTTCAACAAAAAAATTGGTACTCTCTATAGGATTAAACCCTTCCTTTCTCATACTGCCAAAACTACTATAGCTCACACTCATTTGATCTCTACACTCCTTTATGCCTCACCAAATTTTACTAATCTATCCAAGACTAACTTCAACAAATTGGAATTGTCCTATAACATTGCAAGATTTGCAACAGGCAACCCATTTGGAATCCACCATTGTATACGTTTAAATCAGCTAGGATGGTTAGAACTACAACACCTGATTAAAGTTCACCAACTAACCATTGCCCACAACATTCTTTACAAACCTTATAATACTCCTATTTTATCTAGCCTCATCACCCCCTATAAAAATCTGAAGTCCTTACGCTCATCACACAAACTTCTTGTACACACCTCCAAATCTAATAACAGGGCTGGGGATTCCCTCTTCTCTTATACTGTAGGTAAATTCTGGAATCTTCTCCCTAATGACATCTCCTCACTCACCTCCTTATCACTCTTCAAAAACAGAGTTAAACTTTACCTCAAATCATACTGGCTATGCCCCTGTACCAAACCAGACTAGTCATCTATCTCTTCAAACTTGACTTTGCCTATCCATCTCTTCCTTTTTTGCACTATTTCTATCCTCTTTACATACCTATTTTTAAATAAATCCTTAGTAACATCACTACACAACTAACTTCCTTTCTCTACTATTGACTTTACCTGCATGATGTCTCTGTATCTTCAATTTGCACTGTTTATGACTCTTGCCCTCTTTGTACACACTGTGCTAAACTCTATGCTGTACTGTACATGTTACCATTGTTGATTATTTTTATTACAATATTTGCTTTTTATTGTTTGTACTTGTGTTTGTATTTTATCGTGTCTTGGAGCTTATCTCCCCGGGCCTCTACTGAAAATGGACATATATCCACTTAGACTAGCCTGGTTAACAAATGTAAATAAATAAATAAATAAATAAAATTGGTGTTCTACCATGGGTAACAGATGTAAATAAATAATAATGTAATTAATAATGCCTAAAATGTACATGGAAACCAACATTTCATATTGTTTTGCTGAAAAGAATCTTGAAGGTAACACTGAGCATTTAGTCTTTTTGTGACTACAGCTATCACATTTTTACCAGCTGAAACATGCTATTAACAACATGTCACCATTCTGAGGTAATAAAAATACCCAAACTCTGACATTTTGTTTTGTATTGTCTTATACTAGACCAGTGGAAAACATTTCAAGATGCATGTGGAAGTCAACATGTAGCACAATACTGGTAAATTCAAAAATGGACAGACATTGCAACATAGCATTAGTGCAGGTTACAAACCATATTCTGATGTATCGAATGGGTAGGGAATGTTTTAATGCAGCTGTGCCACTTTGTTTTGCACTTTGCTGTGATTGAGAAATAACATACTTTTTTAGAATAACTGCAGTAAACAACATTTGGTACTGTAATATTGAATAAAAATGCACATAGTTGGTGGACAGATTAATGCGAATGCGTTTAGTATAGTCTTTATTGTAATGCTACTCCGCTACGGTCTGCATTGATTCTGTAGCACGTGGATCTTTGCTCAGCTAAACGCGAATGCGTTTAGCTTTCAGGTAGCGCTACATAAGTGGGACCCCTCTGATACTGATACCAATACTGCTTAAGCTGGTATAGGAACCCTTTACATCTCACGCGAATGCTGGTTTTGTATGCTGTGCTGTTCCAACCTATGAGTACTTACGGGTTGTGCAAACGTGAATAATTTTAGATAGTTTGGCTAGCTTTTAAAGTGACTGCTCTTGTATTTGTTGCTAACTTAGAAGTGTATGTGTTTAGTTATTAGGTTTGCCTTACAGTGGGACTGCTCCTATCCTAGTCCTCACACTTACTGCTTTCATATATCATATTTCTGTATACGCGATAGCGTTCCGTGTTATGAATTGATATTTACACCATCTACACCTCCTAAAGATACTGGAAAGTGTTTCAATTGAACTGTTTATGTTAATGTGAATGCATTCACTGCATTACTCTGGTGAGTGTGGTGATTTGCTGTAACATTAGGCTCTATATATTATTAGCTATACAGTTATTTATTTGAAATGTACTCTTCACCATTAATATGTACATCCTAAAGAGTTATATCAACTATGTGTAACGTTGCTTTGCTTACCAGTTGCATAACCTGTCTTTTATTGCATTTTGACTCTGAATTGTAACCCTGTATGTCAATATTGTACTCTAACATTATCTTTTTGTCCTCTTTCCCTCCTCTAACAGCTATCCCCTCCATGACCCTGTGTCTTTGCCTGGGTTGTATCCCTCTATTTTCACTATTAGGGTGTTCCCCACAGAATACCCTTGGACTCGATCAGGACATTGTCTTCTTCTACCACCCTCTACACCACCAGAAAAAAAGAGAGTATGTCTACCTAGTCATGCTATATTACGTTTTAACTAAATGTTCCTGCTAAACTTTCAGACTGCCACTAGCTAAGCAGCCAGCAGCTACCCCACCTTAATCCTTCATTTCCCCTCACAGTCTCCTCGGATGACCACATAGGCTATCCTCTCTCCCCCTTCTAGTACAGCTCCACGCCTGGTAGCTCCCTTGTTTGCTTACTGCACTACTACTTTTGTCCACTAGATGTTATACTTTTCTCATCCCTATTTGGGATATTAGTACTGACTTCTACCTTACACTTTTATTCTCTCCTCCTTATACTAATCCTTTTCCTCCTTTACCTCTCTGTCTCATCCTCTCCCCCGAGGCTACTTTCTCTTGCCTTGATTCCCCCTTCCTTCCCTGATACTTTTTCCACTCTCCTCTGGTCTACTTTGTGTGCCCCGCTCCGCTCCCCACCCTACCCCCATATCCCACCCACCCCCAGGGGTCCTACATTTATATTTCTACTAGCCACACCTCCTACTACTGCTATCCTATCCTATTCACAGTCTCACACATTGTGTAACTTCCTTCACTTAGTCACACCTACCTACCACTTTAACCAACCCACCACTATCTCACTAAAGTCCTATACCATTACAACCCCTTCCACTCTACCCCCTACTCCCACCACACACCCCTCTACAACATATCAGGAAACCCTACTTCACATACACCTATCTTATCATGTCTACAACTATCCTCCACTCACAACTTAAACTACCTATCACCTTCTTACTATTATTCCTTCTCATTACTACCTACTTCTTAACCTCCTATGAACACTCCTTAACTGTTTTTCTCTCACTTCCCTCAAACATACTAGTACACCTACAACATACCTACCTTCATCCTATTTACCTACCTCCTCACAAACCATATATCTACTTCCCAAATACCATAGACTATTACATTGTAAACTACTAAAAACTAAATCAAAGAAATTATTTGACACATCTCTAAAACACATATCCAAAAACTATGGTCTACTACTCCATCTACTTCAGGATGGTGACATACACCCCAATCCAGGCCCTCAACCTACAACTACTGAAACACACAGTCACCATATAAAAGCTCTCCTTCCTCCATCAACTACAACTACAAACATATTATCCTTGGCCCACCTAAATATACGCAGTATCTGTAATAAAGTTAGTCAAATACACGCCCTACTAGAAGTACACAACTTTGACATTCTATGCTTATCAGAAACCTGGCTAAAACCATCTATTAAAGATATTGAAATTACCCCACCTGGATATAACATTGTTAGACTTGATCGCACCTCCAAGAAAGGAGGTGGAGTAGCTATCCTATATAAATCTAACCTGAAGCTTACTCTTCTTGACCTTGCTCTTACCCAAAACAATAATGTCGAAATAATCTGCTCTAGAGTTCAAATTAATACTACTAAATCAATAAACATCATTTGTGCTTATCTGCCTCCAGGAAATAATATCCCCACATTAGAACAACTTCTTGAACAACTCTCAAATTACCTCCCTCAAGAAACACTACTCCTTGGAGACTTTAACATTGACTGGAAATCTTGTAACAATGCTAACCCTACTTCCCATTTAAACCTTTTTGGTTTCAAACAACTAATTGATAGTGCCACTAGAATAAATAAAACAAGCAAAAAGAAACCACCTTAGACTGGGTTCTTACAAACTCCCCCTCACAAAGCTACAAAACTGGCATCCTTCCTGATGACCTTAGCGATCACTCCCTCACATATGTCATTAGAGCTAAAACTCATCAAAACTTACCTACCTCACATAGAACACTATATTCAAAGAAACAATTTAATCCCCAAAGATTTCAAACAGAACTCTCACAATACAACTGGACCCCTCTAAAGCACCTCTCTCTCAACAAAGCCGTAGAACATTTCAACTCAGCATTCCTTACAATCCTAAACCACCATGCCCCAACTCGTACCATTAGAATAAAGACCAGAACAGCACCCTGGCTTACCTCTAATACTAAAGCACAGATCAGGCTTAAAAATAAATCTTGGAAGAAATGGCGCTCCTCTAGAAACCCAACAGACTATCAAACCTTTAGAGAGCTGAGAAACAAAACCAAAAATGCTATTATTTCAGACAAAAAGAACTACTATGTTGAACTTCAGCAATCCACAAAAAAAGAACCAAAAAGGTTCTGGTCTACTATCAATCATCTACTTACCCCAGGTAAAATAGTAACACCTAACCCACAGAATCTAGACCCTGATAATCCCTCTTTAATAGCCAATAACTTCAATAGCTTCTTTACTACTTCCATACAAACACTAGCAAGCCATTTATCCCCTGATGCTTCGCAACTGATCTTAAGTAACACCAACAAAGTCATTCCTTCCCTTCAACTTCAACCCATACCCACCTCCTACATACAATCTCTCTTATAAAAACTTAAACCCACTACCCCCTCAGCAGATAAGCTTCCTGCTGAATTCCTTCAGGTAGCAGCAAAAGCTATAGCCTACCCTGTTTCAATCCTAATAAACAGATCCATAAAAGAAAGTGATTTTCCAGCAATCTGGAAGATATCACACATCATACCCTTACATAAAGGAGGCAAATCCACTGACCTCTCTAACTACTGCCCAATAGCACTATTATCTCCACTAGCTAAAATCATGGAAAAATGTATACACAAACAACTACTTAACCATCTCCTTCAAAATAACCTACTAGCAAACACTCAACATGGATTTAGACCCTCACATAGTACTACCACTGCACTACTTTCCTTTACTAACACCATAAACTGTAACCGTAATAATAACAAACTAACTGCTTCTCTTTTCCTAGACCTGTCAAAAGCCTTTGACATGGTCAACCATAAACTTCTTCTACACATACTAAACTCACTTGCCTTGGATTTTTCCTCCTTAACCTGGTTCTCATCCTACCTTGAAAACCGACAACAAGCAGTACTCTGGAAAAATTCTTTATCTGCTCTACTACCTATCTCCTTAGGAGTACCTCAAGGATCAATATTAGGTCCACTCTTATTCTCTATCTTTATTAATGATCTTCAATCATCTATCCATAACACTACCTGCATACAATATGCAGATGATTCTACCATCATCTGTACAGCTTCCACCCAATCTGAACTCCAGTCACTCACACAATCTACCTTTTCAACCGTTGAACAATGGTTCTCAAAAGATGTCTCCTTCTCAACTCCAAGAAAACAAAACTATTACTATTCTCACCTACCCACAAATCTTCTCAACTAAATTTTACTATTACTGCAGCTGACAATTCTCTTATCTCCCCAGAGTCTACTACCAAACTGCTTGGTGTTACTATTGATAATAATCTTAACTATGATTGTCATATCAATAACACTATAAAAGCAGTAAATAAAAAGATAGGTTCACTGTACAGAATAAAACCCTTCCTTACACCAGAAGCACGGACCACCTTAGCTCAATCACATCTTATCTCCACCCTACTGTATGCTTCCTCTATTTACACCAATCTCTCTAAAGGTAACCTGAAAAAACTAACTACATCCTATCATAATATAGCCCGTTTTGCCACAGCATCCCAGTACAGAACTCACCACTGTAATAACTTAAAACAATTACAATGGTTAGAACTACCTAACAAGCTTATCTATCAACAACTCTTAATTACACATAACATTCTTTATCAACCAACAAAACACCAGCTCTCAGTAACCTCCTTACTCCCTACAAAAACTTGAAACAGTTGCGATCTGCCGAAAAGCTACAAGTCACCACAACTAGAATTATAAATTCAGCAGGTAACTGTCTATTTTCAAACTCCATAGGGAAAATATGGAATAACCTCCCCCCACACATTACCTCACTAGACTCCTTTCACCTTTTCAAAAAACAACTTCTATTACATCTTAACAACTTCTGGCTCTGCTCCTGTACCAATCCAGACTAAATGACTTCTTCGCTCTTCAGCCATAACTCCCTATGTAAAAATCACTATTTCCCTGCTATTTCAAATGACTAAATTACTGTACTGTTCTAAAAAAAAAAAAAAAAAAAAAAACGAATATATAGCTTAGGCTATTTGTTTTTTACCTGTTTTTTTTTTCTTCGCTGTATTTTCTACTATACTAAAATGTATGCATTGTTGCTTAAATGTTTAACCTTGTTTTAATTGTGGAGCTTTTCTCCCCGGGCCTCCACTGAAAATGGAAATTATCCAGCTGGACTAGCCCGGTCAACAAATGTAAAATAAATAAATAAAATAAAGAAAGGAAATGGCAGCCACTTTCCTTTCAAATTCATTGTACAGCTTGAAACCCCTGCTTATTAATATTACAGATAAATTCATTTGAACTGCATTGCATTGCTGTTTAGCACAACATCCGAATACATTATAAACTCATTAGTGCTAAACGAGTGATTTGAAATTGCTGCTAGAACTCTGTTGCACTGACACTTATTAAACATGCCTTCAGTTTCAGTAGTGCTTATCTCTATTTGCACTGTCTGTAAAATAAACTCCACAGGAGCAATATGCTGCTTGCACATATGCACAAGCCAACATAACAACATCTGTGTAGTACCACTGTTTGTTTAATTGAGTGGGGAACATGTTTCATCATGTTTGGTAGGACTGCATTGTACAGTGCCTACCAGGTCACACAGCTCAGGCAATTTTAAAATATAGTCAGAAGGGATGCTGCTTCTTAAAATTTTGCACTGCTAGCAGTGTAAATTCCTGCCTTTATCAGTTTCACTATTAGGATCAGTTCTTTTCACAGATATGTGGCTAATGCAAAAACTATGAAACTGTCGCCACATATACAACATGTACATGTACATTGCACCCATTTTGGGGTTGGGGATTATCATCAGGGATTGGGGGTTGGCATAATAGTTAAGGTGATTAACTTAGAGACAGAATATAAAGGGTTTGATTCTCACTTGAGGGAAATTGGCTATGCTTAAAATGGTCCATAAGGGTAGCTAGCCTAAGTACTTACCTATCAACTTATGAACATGCAAGAGTCATGGCGATACTTATCAGCAACAACTCATATTTCCTTTCTGGGTATATTACATCACAGCACAGAAGCCCTGATGTAGCATTTCCTAGAGTCTTATGTTCATAGGTTATATTGTCAATATTATGATCCATTGGCCTTCAGGAAGCATGATTGTTGTAACCCCATACTGATATCTTCTGCTTATCATATACATATCAAGGTTATTTTTGAGGAAGGTTTATGAATAACTTCTAATTGCAAGGAGAAGATTATTCTATTAATCTTAAGTTCATATGTAGTTCCTAGGTATGCTGGCCAGGAGGCCATTGAAGATCCTAATCCAAATTTCCAGTTGCCCTAAAGCACTGTCTGACTAAGTGACTTGTTTAATGACACAGAACAAGCAAATAAAGGCTGAGGGAATCAAACCCTGTTCCATAGGAACTCAACAAACTCAAAGAATAAAAAGGAACCAAATACTAATAAAAGACAAAGAATCCAGGCCACCTTGTTGAGGTAAAACAGTCTTTATAACAAAATGACAATTCCAAATATGAGTGCTTTCGCCTACAAGCTAGACTTCATCAGATAAGAAACATGCACATCTGCTACCCTTTACTTAAATACCATTTCCCCATTATGTTAACCAATTAACATTTAAAACGAAACACCTTTTAAAAATTCACTTTTTAAAAATTTCTTCTTTATACATTTCCTAAAATACAATACCTAAGAAAACATTCTAAAATGTCTATGAATTAAATAATTTTATCAAGATATACAAAGAAAAAAAAATCTCATACAACTACGAAATGTCTGTACATACTTAGATGTACCAACCTCATACCCCAGATGATATAATATTATTATTATTGACATAAATTTTATCAAAATGTTTGCAAAGGACATCCATACATCCCAAATATTTGTTTAACAAACAAATACTGAAAAAATAAATAAAATAATTATTGCATAATTATTATTATGGCACTAAGTATATAGAGGCTGGGGAAGTAAATATGTGGCACTTTTGGGAAAAACATTATCTAAGGCAACAACAAACAGAGGGAAGGAAGGTAAAAATGTCTATGGGGCCTGTGTTTTGGAATATAATACGTTTTCTGAATTATTTACTAACAATCAGAAACAACTGGAATACACTGAAAATAAATAAGGAAGCATATGAAGCAGTTGGGTTCAAACCCCTTTTTACATATAGAACTGGAAAAAATTTCAAAAGAACATTTGAGCAAGGTGAGAGACAGAAAAGCATCTTTAAAGCTACCACTTCTTGTGGTAACTGTAATTTATGTAATATGATTTTTAGAGATACATGGATCAGGTTAAACAATGGTTTAAATAGTGTGGTAAGATTTTGTAAGGGAAATTGTAAAACCAGGATGATAGTATATATGGCTAAATGTGATGGATGCCATGCATTCTATATAGGAAAAACTGAAAGGGCACTAAAAGATAGAATGTATGAGCACCAATATGATATAAGAACAGGGAAACAGACGAGTGCCTTATATAAACATTCTTTGGTATGCCCAGCATATAATGGTTTTAAATTTGGTATTATTGATTCCATCACAGAAAACAACCTCAAGGGGGGAGACATAAAAAATGCTTTGCTGGGTAAAGAATTGAAATGGCAGTTGAGATTAAAATCCTTTATTATACCTGGTTTGAATGAATATGTAACCATCAAGCCTGTTCTAATATCTAAGGCAGAAAACATTTAAAAGGTTTTGCTCTAGTTTCACACTACACAAAAAGTTATTTTTTTCCTGTTTGAAATAAGTATTTTTTCAATAATTCTTTTATTTATTTTTTCAGTATTTGTTTGTTAAACAAATATTTGGGATGTATGGATGTCCTTTGCAAACATTTTGATAAAATTTATGTCAATAATAATAATATTATATCATCTGGGGTATGAGGTTGGTACATCTAAGTATGTACAGACATTTCGTAGTTGTATGAGATTTTTTTTTCTTTGTATATCTTGATAAAATTATTTAATTCATAGACATTTTAGAATGTTTTCTTAGGTATTGTATTTTAGGAAATGTATAAAGAAGAAGTTTTTAAAAAGTGAATTTTTAAAAGGTGTTCCGTTTTAAATGTTAATTGGTTAACATATAGGGGAAATGGTATTTAAGTAAAGGGTAGCAGATGTGCATGTTTCTTATCTGATGAAGTCTAGCTTGTAGGCGAAAGCACTCATATTTGGAATTGTCGTTTTGTTATAAAGACTGTTTTACCTCAACAAGGTGGCCTGGATTCTTTTTACTTTTATTAGTATCCTGTTCCATAGGAAGTAGCTCACTGACAACTCATAGCCTTAATGATCTGTGCTAGACAAACTCGTGAGATCTTGCATAATATAACTGTTACGTTTCTATTACTGATATTTATTTTTAGTATTAGTTTCTCCAGTTGATTTTAGCTTTCCCAGATCTGAATTTCAGATATGGACTATCAAACAAAACCAGTTAAGACATTACCTTATAGACCAGGGAAGCGGTCACCTGTTAGTAACCCAGAAGAGTCAGAAGATAATGATATTTCCTGAAGCCTTTATGAATGTTTCATTTTTTTAATCATATGGTCTTTCAGATTAGTGACTGTGCATTTTCAGTGAAGGATCCATTTGCAGGAGTAGCCTCACAACATTGTGCATACACTACATCAGGACCTTGACAAGACTGGCCTGCTATTGAACAAAAGTTGGTGTTTGTCTGTTGTGAGATCCTTGTGCCATATGTTACTTACGATGTCCATTGAGCTATTTAACCAACGCTGGTGAA
This sequence comes from Protopterus annectens, assembly GCF_019279795.1. Lineage (NCBI taxonomy): Eukaryota > Metazoa > Chordata > Ceratodontiformes > Protopteridae > Protopterus > Protopterus annectens. The sequence continues at coordinate 1,369,564,326 of NC_056732.1, read as the reverse complement.
GGAACTTCTGCTCAATAAAAGTAATACCCTTTTTCTAACACATCTTTGCCAACATTATTATGGTTTGTCTAGGCATACATTTCTTCTACTTGCCATGTTCCTTCCTTCCTTCTCAACATAGCCATTGCATACAAAAGTTTGTGCTGTTCAGTCCATTATATTCTCCTTTTTCACCTATGCATGCTATTTGTTTTAGACAGTGCTCTGCCTTATGGCATGCTAAACAACCATATGTAACCTAATAGTCACTTATATTGAACCTTTATTGCCATTTATATTACTCATCATGGTTATTGCACAGTCTTTCCATCTCCTTGCTCAATACTACAATGCATTGTGTTTTCTTATGCAATCATTCATCTGTTGTATGCTTTGTTGCATTATATTTTGCAGTTTGCTATGTTTCTATGAACCCGTTCTGAAGAGTGAGAAAATCATGTGTACCACATTGAAATGTTTGGATTAAGCATTAAGTAATTTAGCCTCCAGCAAGTGTAATGAAATCAGTAAAGATAAAGAAATCCTTGCACCTGTACTCTGAGACCAAGCAGCCAAAAATTGCACCTGTTTTAGAAATTCTTAAGATCTTCTACTTCAAAGGCTGTAAGTCAGCATAGTATTATTATTACACTGCACTCCTGAAACTACCCACATTACATATTCCTTGCAAAGTTGAAAAAAGTGACTTTAGCTGACATTGCTTTGATGACTTGTTTAAGTGCAGATTTTACATAGTTTGATAACAGCAGTTCCATGAAATAGTTGAGTTGATCTAAATGTCGTTTTATCATTTATCCATTCTAAACTCGCAGGAAACAAACTCTGGCATGCTTTTCTTACTCTGCAGGCAACCAGTCATTATTTGGAACCCCAGATAACTCTTAACAGTTCTAACAACCACATAAAAACAACACAGCAGACACACACACACACACACACACACACACACACACACACACACACACACACACACACACACACACACCAACTCTACATGGAAAATAGAGTAGGAATGGACCTCTGAGAAAAACAGAGTTCACAACATGGCTACCAGTTTACCAGTTCTGCTCCAGTTTTCTAATTAAAATCACCTTTTTCACCTTTGTCATGTTTCCTGGGCGATAACAGTATGTCTCCAGTGTACATGTGAAAATACAGACATTTTCTGATACAAGTGTCTGTGACTAAGAATGTCAAAACAATAATCATTTAAGCTTTCATCATACAAACAATTGGTATATCAACACAGTATTTATTTTTATGTTACAATTAATAGAAATCTGATTAAATATTATAAAGCATCTTTGGAAAAAATAATCAGTAGAGCATATATAGTCATGCTGTAGTCAGTATAAAATAATTTAATGAGTACTGCAAAGTAAGTTTGGACATAACCTTGTTTTAATGACTACTGCAAAGCAACTTTGGACATACCTCTTTTTCACTCCAACAATGTCAAACTTCCATGCTAGTATTGCAGCCTTGTATATGTAAGCAACTCTGGTGCTGCATAATTTTATTTTGCGCTATGAAAACTATATAACCTTTAATGTTTGCTTGTTGTATTTTATCCATGCATTTGTTTATAGTTATGTACAGACTTTACCCCATTTTGGGAACTGTTTAATTTTTTACTTTCTTTAAATGTTTTTGCCCTTATGAGCCTGGGCAATGGCTGAAATTGGTTCTTTTGGATCCATCCACTACCTCAGTCAGCAAGCATGTAAACAATCAAACAATAAATAAGTAAGCAAACAGATACCAAGTAGTAAAATGACAGGCAAAGTTTCATTATTATTTATACTGGAAATGCCTAGGTAACTATTACTTTACAAACTTTGGTAAACAGCTTAAAACAAACAAAAGATTAAGGGAAGTAAAGGGAGATTTTACTACAGGTAAATGATGATGATGATGCTCAAAGAAAATAAACATTGATGTTCAACATTTAGATGACTGTTGCAATAGCCTAAGCTGTATGGGTCATATCCTGCCATGGATATGACCACCAACCAACTTTCAAAGTTTCAGGGTACCTTCCATGCACTCTAAATGCTGTGGGGTTCAAGGAGAACCACATAAAAGCAGTGATTAGGGTGTTGAAGAGCTTTCTTGCAGATGAAGTGCTCTGCCTCTGTGGACTTCATGGAATTGATGGCTAGGCAGCAATTCTTCATGGCAGATAAGTACCCTTCTGGGGAAAACCTTCCACAATGCTTAATTTTTCTGAGCAAAAACTCTGATGTTTTTCTGTGAAAAGATATATTTTATGCTAGGAACTTTTTTTATGGGTTGTAATGTCCAGTAAAGGGATTATTTTCTTGGGGGAGAATTGTTTAAAAACAAACTGTGTAAAAATCTGTTTTACTTTATTGTTTTCTATATTTGTATGAAGCTTACTTATGTGAGGGGCAGGCTATTGAACTTTTACAGACTGTCACTGAAAGTTTTACCTCAAAACCTTAATTTTTCTGTCAGGAGGTTTACTGACTCACCTAGGCTCTGTTACCCCATTCCAGACTTTTATCTCAGCTTAGCCATGGAGTTGTCAGTCTCCTCTGTCTACAAAAAGAAGATTTATTTGGATTCCTTTTGCGTCAGGCCAGTTCTGTCTCTACCTCAGCCTGCAATGAGTGAATTTACTGTGCCCAAACCTGGTTTCTTAGGTTCATAGGTTCATAGATAGGTGCTAGGCTATCTGCCCGAGGGCATTTATAAGCCTAGCCAGAGTGTGTCGGCTTTTGCCGCCCCATTGATTAATTAACTGATCCTCTGTCAAGCAGAGCCAATGAAGTGATCCCAGGGGTGTATTTTCTATTACCCATCCACTCTTCAAGGTTTCTCTTGAAGAATGTTAGTGAGGAGCTCTGCCTGATGTAATTTGGAATGTTGTTCCAAAGCATGGGGAGTCTCTGTGACAGGAATCTATCCCTCCAGCATGTTCTATTTATTGTTGTGGTGAGGTTTAGCTCACTAGAGCGCATGGCTCGCAGTTACTTGGATTTCTTTAGGTGGAGCATGTCCATCAATTCTGAGTTGGACATGGCTTTGTAAGTCAGGCAGAGATCACCTCTGAGTAAGCGATATGCCACTGAGTAGTTTTTCAGTCGGGCTGCATAGGACATATGTTTGAGGCCAGTAATCCTCTTGGTGAGGCACTTTTGTGGTCTTTCCAGCTGTTGGAAGTGTCTTGTGAGGTACAACCCAAATGGGGGATTGTACTCTATAATGGGTCTAATGAGTGATGAGTAGAGGGGCACTATAACCTCTTTATTTCTAGATGCAAACCCTTTAGTAATTAGATGGGCCACATAGAAGGATTTCCTAACTACTTTGGCAATATGATTGTCAAAGGAGAGATTACTATCTACCTGTGGCCCCAGATCTCTTATTACCTCTTCTGTATTAAGGGGGCTGCCACCTATGTGATAATTTGTGGGTGTTTTGTTTTTCCCAAATGGGATGACTATGCATTTCTTGGCATTTAGCTTGAGGCCATGACTTTGACACCAGGTGTCCGTCTCAGTAAGGCCCTTTTAGAGAATGACTGTGTCAGCCAGAGAGTCAATTACGGCTCCCAGTTTGCAGTCATCAGTGAACTTTGTTAGCCATAGTCCTCCTGTGTTTGCCTGTACCTCTGAGAAGTATATGCCAAACAGTAGGGGTCCCAGGACCGAGCCTTGCGGGACACCACTTGTGACTGGTTTAGAGTTGGACCTGGAGCCCGCTATTCTTACCGTGTGAGTTCTGTCTGTAAGCCAGCTAGCAACCCATCTCATGACGTAGGAGTTTATGTTTGGGCTGGTGAGTTTTTCTGTAATATCCGAGTGGGGAATGGTATCAAAAGCCTTGGCAAGGTCTAGGTAGGCTGTGTGAACCTCCTTTCCCTCGTCTATGACCTTGGTGACTGTCTCGAAGAAGTCAACCAGTTTTAGTAGGCATGATCTGCCCTTAACAAAGCCGAACTGGGTCATTCATAGGTTCATAGGTTGGTACTAAGCTAATTGCCCTTGTGAGCCACTTTAAGCCTAGCCAATTATCCCTTGTGAGACTCAAACCCTGCACCTTGTGCTTGTAAGGCAAACATCTTAACCATTAGGCAACTCTACCTCCCACCCTCCCTTGGGTTAAGTGTTTGGAGGTTCCCAATGTCTTTGTTAATGAGTTCCATGATGATGCGCTCCATAGCCTTGCAGACCAGGCTAGTCAGGTTTATGGGATGATAGTTACCAGGGTCAGTTGTGGCCGCTCCTTTGTGGAGAGGAATAACCGTTGCTGTGCACCATTCTATGAGCACGTAGCCTGTGGAGAGGCTGAACAGTGTGTTTAGGTGGGGGGTTAGTTCATTCTGTAGTTCATGCAAGACGCAGCCTGGGACACCATCTGGTCCCATTGACGCTGTGTTTTTGGCTTTTGAAAGGGCTGTTTTCACCTGTGCATCTGTGATTTTTCCGGTATTGTTGTGGGCCCTTTTGGAGGTGAGGGGGGGGTGAAGTTTGCACTGAATCTATCTGCCAGGATGTTGGCAATATCAGTAGGTTCAGTATATTTTGTGCTATTTTGCACTAGTTCAGTGCATATCTGCAAGTTGCCACTTAGATTATTAACATAGCTAAAGAAGGCTTTGTGGTTATCTTTTGAATCCTTGGCTATTTGTCTTTTGAAGTTAGCCTCGGATGATTTCATGAGGGACCTTAGTTTCTTACTGATACTGATCAGGGATGTCTTTCCTTCTTGGGATTTGCTTTTTTTCTGAACTAGTTTCCTCCTTCTATTGTATAGCTTGTTTATTGCAGGGGGTCCACCAAACTGGTTTCCTTCTCTTAGAGGAGTGAGTCTTGGTTTTGCTTGGGATGGCATGATCCATGCATCCTTGTAGGTGCTCATAGAGTCATTTGTAAAGGTTTCTGCATCTTGGGTAGCATTATCCTTTATTGTGGGGGCTGTGAAACTTATCACCTCTGTCTTAAGTAAGGAGAAGTTTGCTTTAGAAAATTTTTTTACTGTGGTTTCCTTAGTTGGGGGTGGTGAGGTGTGGACATCCAGAGTGATTAATTTATGGTCTGATCTAACCAGTGATGGGTTAACCTCTGGTTTGGAACACCTGTCGCCCATGTTGGTGATGACCAGGTCCAATATGTTTTCACCTCTGGTAGGGGAGTTAACCAGCTGATCCAGGGCATTTGAGTTGATGAATTTCAGGAAGCTCTGGGCCTGGGAATTTGTACTCGAGTAGTTTTCCCAGTGAATGGTATGGTAATTGAAATTGTCCAATATTAGGGTGTTTGGTAGGACCTTCATGTTTTCCAGTGTTTCCAGAAAGGTGGAGTGGTGGTCCTGGGTCATGGAGGGTGATCTGTAGCAGGCCACAATTTGCACTGCAGATTTGCCCGATGTTAGTTGCACATGGATGATCTCAGAGGTATCATGCTGTGCCACTAATCTGGAGGTGTAGGTATCCTTGATGAATATGGATACACCCCCTCCTTTTGTGTTTCGGTCCGTGTTCTGTGGCCGAAATGTGTGGTATGAGTTTGTAGCTCGGTAGTGCTGGGGTGCTCTCTGGAGCCTTGAACCAGGTTTCAGTTACTGCACAGATGTCGATGTTCTCCATATTGAGGAGTGCTTCGAGTGCATGCATTTTGAGATTTAAACTCCTGGCATTGAGCAGCATAACCCTCAGTTTTTTGTTAATTGTGCTATTTATGGAGGTGGGTTTGACTTTTGAGCCTTGCCTAAAAAAGGCACTATGGGGGCAGCAGCAGCCTTGGCCAGTATTCAAAAGCCAAGGGGTGACAGGTGCAAGCCGTCTTTTGTGAAGCAACGCAGCTTGTCGAGCATGTCATCCCAGGCTGACAGACACTGGATCCCCTTTGAATGACACCAGAAGCTTAGCCAATTGTTGAAATTGATCATTTTGTTCTTTATACTGAGGTATCATTCTTGGTGAGGGCAGGATGCTACTCAGGGTCATACCCGCCTGGGCTACATGATCAGAGAGCTCTACCATGTCTCTTTTCATGTAGTCCAGGGAGGTATGTCTCAGGTCATTCACACCAACATGAACAATGACAGAGTCATATTTGTACTTGTTCTGGAGTGACCTGAGTGCTTGTGTTATGAGGCGGATTCTGGCTCCCGACAGGCAGCTAACAGTAACCTTCTGCTTGTCCAGCCTAGTGAGTGGGACATCAGTGTGCCTGACTATAGAGTCACCTATTACTAGTGTGTTAGGTATGTTATTTCACCTTAAGGGCTGTGATTGTGCTGCACACTGATTTTGTGTTTTATGTGTTGTCTGGTTTGTGACGGGAAGTTCAGGTTGTTTGGGTATCTGCTTTGGAGGACTCCGATGCTTTTGCAGATTTTTATTTAGAGCCTTTGAGTATGATTTTGTGTATTTATGTGTATTTTTTGCCAGTGCTATTTTAGTAGGTCTGTGTGTGGTTGGAGGTGTGGTGCAAGTGTTAACCTTCTCCTATTGACTGTCTGTTCCAGTCTTGGGTGGAGACAGCTTAGCTTCCAGTTTGGCTGTATAATTGCATCTCTCGCATATGTTAGTGTTTTGTGGTAGGAGCCTACTAGGAGGAGAGGGTTGTCTGTGTACATGAGGCAGTTGTTCTTAGACTGCTCATTGTTGTCTCTGGGTCCCTCTTGTGTAGCTTCTGGGGAAGCTACTAAGGACAAAGAGTTAGATACATCATCTGCATCTGTAGGGTTGTCCTCACCAGGTAAGGGAGAACAAAACTTGTCTGTCTTTGAGGAAGGAATGAATTAAGTATTAATGTGTAGCTTGGCTAATGCTTCAGATTTCAAGGCTACTGCCCCTGATTTGGGTCAGTCTTTTTTCAGTGGGTCTCCCAGGAAAAGAAAGCAAAAAGTTAAGAATGTCTCTTCTCCTGTATATTTAGCTATGGACAGGGAAAGACTTGCTGGTATTTGCGAAGGGGTTTCTTTCTGCTGTTAATGTGTTAAATCCTGCTTCTTCATTGACTTCAAATAGAAAAACAAAAATATTTCCCTCATACTGTGACACTGTTTCCCAGTCAGAAGAGTACGGAATGGAAGGGGAGTGTTTTTCTTTGGTGAATTCTCCTCAAGATGAAGATTCTCATTCTGAGGAAAATGTTTTTTCAGATTTCCTTCCAGAAGAATTATCTTTTTCAGACACCATAGGCAAAATGAAAGATTTACTTCAGTGAGGACAGAATAAAATCCCTATCTGCCTGCAAAAATATTACAATTTGTTACAACTGGATTTTCCTCAGCCTACATATGTCCTGCCTGTTTTATTACCTTTAGAGTATGTTTTCTTAACAGCTTACAGTATGCCTGACAGTCAGTCTCCCGTTGCCAAGACATTTAATTGTTTATATAAAGTACACCAAATGCATAAGCAACAGTTTTTTTTATCCCAGACTACATCCTGCAGTTATTTCCTTATCAATCATTTACTGCTAAACATATTGTGAATGCTAACCCCATTTCTACTGACAAGGATGGGAAAGGTTTTTATAGATTTGGGAAGAAAGTTTATTCTTCAGCTACTTTAACTTTCAGACTTCTGAAGTGCCAGGCTCATGTGTTAAAATTTTAATGGCTTCTTTTAATAAAGTGTGAAATTTAACTGTTAACCTTATTTTTTCAGAGGTTAAAATTTCATTAAATTCCTTAATTGTGTTTACTTCTCAGATAACCAAACACTCTTTAAAGTGCTCATGTGATTCTGATGATGTCATATCCAAAGCTGCTGAAAATTATGCAGTTATGAGAATATTTGGTTGGTTACATTCTCAAAATTAATCAAAATATGTTATAGCTAAAACTGAATGTTTTTTTCTTGACAAAGATGTTTTGTTAGGCTCTTCTCCTGCTGAGCTCCTAAAAAGATTTGATGAAACAGGGAAAACTGATTCAAGGGGTTACCCAAATCTTATAACCCTTCTTTTCTAGGTTCAATAAAAAACTTTTCTTCTAATTTTGGACCCCTTTTCAAGAAGCATAGTGAGCTATTTCAATAACATTTAAACAGAATTTTAAAAAGCAGTGGTAAGAAAACATAAAACAGAAAGAGCCTCCCAGAACCAAAGACAGTCCAAAATATCAGAATGACTACTTGCTCATTCAAGCTTCCACTCTCTCCCACCCTGGTAATTCTTCAAATCTATCCCTCAGTCTAGGCATTCAACATCTCTAGCGGCTTTAGATTATATCAAGTGTGCTCTGAGAATCTTATAACAGGAGTACAGATGGCAATGGGAGTCCCTCCTCACTTTTTAAGGAATTTAACATTGTTCTATAAATTAGCTGTTCTTGTTTCCTTCAGTTTTGGAGCACATGTTGTCTCAGGGGGTCATAGAACTAGTGCCCTCAGATCAAACTGGCACAGGTTTCTATTCAAGAGTCTTTGTGGTGCCAAAAAAAAGGAACTATGTGATCAGTTATGGATTTGTCCATACTCAAACCCTGTCAAAGTTCCAACATTTAAAATGTTATCCTTCCAAACCTTGTAACTACCCTTACCCCCCTCAGTTTAATGGCAGTGTTAGATGCTTAACATCATATACAAATTTACAAATGTCAGACTTTTCTTAAGATTTTTTGTTTCTGACTTACTCTATCTTATGCTGCATAGCTGCATAAACATTCTGCAGCAGGAACATGTGTTCCTGTTATTTAGGAAATCCCCTGCTGTCCCCCTGATACAAGTGTTCTCTAATAGGGTAAATGTGCCATATATACAAGTTAAAAGCATATCTATAGGATAAATGTGTCACTCATACAAGTTAAAAGCATAACCATATTTTTCGAGGAACACTGGGGCTTCAGATGCCCTGTCCACAGGAACAAGATATATTACCTATTAATCTGTCATATTACTGTATTACATAGTAGTTGTTCATTAACTGTGATTCAGGTATTGTTAACAGCTTTTACTTTGCACAGGTAATTTGTTTAGGTGTTTTCACAGGTGAAGTATTATCAGGTTCCTCCACCATAGCCTTAACCATTGGTTGTTACTAGAAATATTTCAGGCTCTGATGAAGATGACAGCTAAATTTTAACATGGCCAGAAGTGAAAGTGTCAGTTTTGGAGACAGGTAATGTGGCATCCACTGCATTCTCAACCCTTTCTACAGTTATACCTTCTATGTCTGTTGAATCCAGCCCTGAAACACAGGAGGAGACACAAATGCAGGATGTCATAGACAGATCTACCTGGGAAGGGATGTCTCCCCCTATGGTGCAACACCCTTTTGGTTGCCTCATTCTCTGTTAAAAAAGTCAAAAACATGCAAGGGCCTTCTGTCTGTGGGTTGTGGATTCCATGGGTGCCATCCACCACTCGAATTAGCTATAGGTAGGATTCACTAAGCCTCCGTGTAAGAGTTAGCAAGTCTTACAAGGAGGCTGCAGTTAAACGGGGTGATGTCAGCATGCCATACATATTCATGAGGGCATGCTGAATCACACCCTAGGCTAACACGGTCCATGTAGCAATGTAGGGGGCGTGTCCACATGGCGAGTCCTGCAAAGGGACACGCCCCCAGAAGAATCACAGTCCCAAAAGGAAACTCCCACGAGTGAGTCCGCGGAAATGTCAAGAAACACAACAGCACGCATGCTCCCACAGACTATTAACCCAACTGAAATGTAAAACATAAAAATGAACAGTTTAATTTTTTTTATAATTTCAAAAATGTTTGCCCGTAATTGTGCTTGTTTGCGCGGGTGTGCCCGTCGCTCAGCGACAGTTAGCACTCATTGAAAAAGCATATAAGATCTAAATATGCAAAATAAGCCAAGTAGCAATAGCGTAGTGGTAGAAACATTGGCCAAAGAGGAGGTAGTCACGGTTCGAGCACCAACAACATCAGTTTTTATTTTTAGTGAAATAAGCACGAAACAATCCCGACATATATATATATATATATATATATATATATATATATATATATATATATATATGTATATATATATATAATTATAATTTAAGTAAAACGCAATGAAATGGGCCATGTTTTTATGAAGAAATCTGACACAATAAAAAAGTTTATAAGTGCCCATAGCTGAGCAGCACTCTAGCAAGCTGAGTATGTCTGCCCGTAGGTGACCAGTGGTTTAACAGGTGTAATATGAGTGGCCGGAGTTGAGCAGCGCTGCAACATGCTGAAACTGTGTGCCCGTAGTTGCACAACATTTCTCACAGCGTAATATGTGTGCTCATAGCCAAATAATGCATTAACCAGCATAACCCGTTTGCGCGGAGCTGCGCAGCGCGCCAACCGGCTTACCGGCGGGCAACATTGAGCAACCTGTATGAAAGCCACCTTTAAACAGACACACCTCCTAGCCTGTCTAGACAGTAGTAAAATAAAAATAAAAAACAATGCCCAGGCTCGAACCCAGGATACTGTGCATCATAGTCAAAGTACTGAACCACTAAGCCATGACAGCTGTACTGAAAAATTGCAGTATTAGCATATATATAAGAATAAATGGAAATAGAAGCATGACAAGGCAGGTTTTGTGAAGCTGATACAATTCCAAAATGGCCAATCACAGATAAGTGCGGGAAAAATTGCATATATAAGCCCCATAGGCGGGAATACACAGCATAACTGATTGTGGAACCTATTTGCAGTCAGGATGGCAGGTGTAGGAGAGGGTAGTCACTTCCGAGCACAGAGGTGGAGTGTTGAGGAGTCCAAATACATGGTTTGGCTCCTAGTCCATGATCATGAGGCTCAACTCATGCAGGGCCAGGTTCTGTGGGGTACGTATAAGGCAGAGGCGTGGAACCGGTTGGGACATGATCTCACCAGTGCTACAGGCATACCAAAGACTGGTGAACAGGTCCGTCACCACCATGCGGACCTGAAGAGACGGAAGCAGGACCAACTGAACCATTTGATCCAGGAGGCCTGGCAAATGCCCAATGCCCCACTGCTAAGTAACCATGTAATTATGTATGTAAGGAATTGTCCTAGCTGATATTATGGAGATGTATGTTCCAATATTACTTTATTTATATTACAGCTGCAGCTGTGCGTTCTGTGAATCGGCGAGCCTATGGTGATAGGCTGGAGTGGTTGTGCCACCAAGCAGGTTAGTAATTATATTTCTGTAATTGTTATACAATATAAGTGAGACAGCTTGTAAAAGAGTTCAGTGTAGTTACATATTAATAAAGTTCAAATAACACTAGAAGAAAGATTCTGCTAGTACTGTATGATTAGATAAGTGATACAGCCTGTAATCCAGAAATAAAAATTAAACAAGTCTGAAATAGTGATTTCCCACCTGAATTGTAATATCAGATAACCTGCTGCAGCCTGAAAATCAGTGGTAAACAAGCAAAGACATGTGTCAAATACATCCCCTTTGAAAATCTGCCATATGAAACAAGTGAGTCTGTTGGAAAGGATTGTTGTAATCAAGTATGACATGTTAATAATGCCTAGAATAAAGTACCATCTTGAATTGTAAAAATAAAACAAGTGGGAGTGTGAGAAAGAGGTATGAATCAACCAAGAAAGCTGTTATAACTTCTGAATAAAGTATACTGCAGTCAGTACATAATGAAATGAATGAGACAGCCACAACCAAAAAGTGAAATGTTTGAAATAAAGTACTGAAGCTGGAATGTGTCTGTCCCACAATTTGGATATGTTGCTGTACCCTTGCAATATGGAGATAGTATGGTTGTATGAAATAATGAACATCCACAGTTGTCTAGAGCCATATAAATGAAATGTAGCAGGATGCTGTACCTGAACATAGCCAGATATGAACGTGTATGAATAAAAATGCAATGTATATTAATGTAGCAGTAACAGTCCCATCACCAACATTCCTAAGGTTACATATAGGAAACTGTACTAAGACCTGTAGGGTATATATATCTGCAGCTACCAGAGATGTACAGCATATATATAGCTAGTTGAAGTTGTTAATGACATATTTCTTCACCCTACCCTATATTCACAAATAATGCCATTCTACAACAAACTGGGTATGTGTATTCACAATTAATTCCTATGGACATTTGTCCTGTTGGTTCAAACATATATGCACGTACGTTGGTGCATGTGCCCTGTTCACATATCCAAACCTGATGGCCTGTTGCCATCAATCAACCCTGCATGCTGTTGGATTGTGTACTGTTGTTCAAAATATGCATGTGTTATGCTTGCTGTTCAATGTTTGGAATTCATGGGTGTTTGGTTAATGGGAATACTGATGCATGCTGTTACAACTAATTTTGAATGGTATTGTTTGTTACTAACCCAAAATGTCATAAAATATTTCTAAACATAGGACAACAGGGAAGGCGGGTTCCAGCGGACCCACCTCTCCCACCTCAGCTGGCGAGTGCACCTGGCACTAGTGCCCAGGCCAGAACCTCCTCCAGTGGCCCTGTGCCACCTTCAGGTGGAAGCGCTGCAGGGGATGGGGCTCGTCTCCCCTCTGCAAGTGTGGCCAGAGGAGACCGTCCACTCACCCTACAAAGTGTCCGGTCTGTGGTGCGTAGCGAGATCAGGCGCTCTGTGCTTGATACCCTACGTCAGCTTGAGGTGAGGGTGGCGCAACTCATGGGTGTGCCTGCCCATCCTATACAGCCCCCAGCAAAGCCCCATCCTGGGCCGTGAAGGTGCAGTGGCAACTGCCCATGGGTGGGGATCTCAGTTCCACTGTTGCCATCTGTGGGCTCATGGGCTCGCGATATCCAAACATCTGTCCCCATCAATTGTGTTTCCCCCCCACGTGTCATACTCCGCCCCTGTATGTGTCTTGTTTGTCTTGTCTGTTAACCTCCCCTACCTACCTCCCCAAATATACCTACTTCCTGTACCTCACATTCCACTCTCAACTGAAAAAAAAATAAAAAAGGCACTCTGTTCCCGCAAAAAAATTACGCCCCATACATAGCTGCCAATTTTGCAGACATGTCCGCTGGACATGTGAAGTGGTAATTACAATTGGCTGTACAACATATTTTGTTGTCCTCACCCCTCTCTCAGGGGTGGAAGGTTTCAAATTTCCCACCAAATTACAGACATATGCACAGCTGTTGCTAATAAAGAAATGGGCAGCTATGGGCCTTTCCTACATCCTTCCTGCAAATCCTGAGCTTGTTTTCCTACTGTCCTACCCTCTTTGTGCCCCCTTTTTCACCACTTTCCTATCTCCCCATTTTCTTTTCTTTCAAAGAAATTAGCACGGGTGTGCGTGACAATAAGCACTTTTAAGCAGTTGTAAGCGGGTGTGCGCTTGTGTGCGCTTAGCTAAGCATGTGTGCGCTTGTGTGCGCTTAGCTAAGCATGTGTGCGCGAAGCTAAGCGGCACTGTGCATGCGTGAGCTCTGCGCAAACCAGCGCTAACCCGCTTACAACTGCTTAAAAGTGCCTTAGTCACTCACAAGGCCTGTAGTCTGCTCAGCAGTAAAATAAAATTCCTCTGTCAATCTCGAACCCAGGACCTTGGAAATACTAGTCTGCATGACTTACTACTAAGCCATGACTGATATACAAGAACTTTGTGCTGAAAGCAATATATCATGAAATAGTAGGACTGAATGTAAAGGGAATATAGGAAGGCTATTAGACAAAGCTTTTCTTGTATCTTTACTGGCAATTCTTATGGATTTCTATAACATTACTGTGATAAGAGAAACAGCCATGCTAGTCGGTAGCTAGCAGGTAATAATGTGACAGTAGCATCTTGCAAACTACACACACTATCAGAGCAGGATAAACACTGCCATATTTGAACAGGTAAGAGGCCAGACCTCGCAACTGTGACTGATTTACAGGGATGTCCCTGATTTGAAAACAAATGATAACTGTGCCCTACTGACTCCCTGTGAAATGTACTAACAGTAGGCAGAAAGGTGTGGAATCCCACGTAATGGTAACTGTCAACTACTGAAAGTATGCACTACTTGCATGTCAGAAATGGTGTAGTAATACATATGCTCAAAATACCCCACAGTCACAACTGCAGAATATCTGAAATATATCACGGGTGTATCCCACTGATATGAACCATTCCCTGAGGCTGATAAAAGATACACCTGAGAGTATCTGAGGCCTGCAAGTGTCACAAACTCACAGGCATATCATTCTGTCTGCTGTCCCACACTCTGTGAATAGCTGTAGAATAGCTTCCACAAGCACACCCACATGTAGGTGTACAACCCACAAATATCAAAGGAGGTATCCAACTAATAAAATAAGGACAGTATAGCAGTTTACAAGCACTGCACGTGCCTGCTATCCATAACTGTTAGTACAAAGTACAAGGCACCACTACTGCTCAGCAGCAAAATAAAATACCCTTGTAGGTGCCAAGCCCCACACTTTGGCCAGACCAGACTGCATGCAGTACCACCAAACCACAACAAATATGTAAGGAATTGCTGCTGAAAGAAATATAGCAAGCATTACAAGGAGTGAATGTAAATGGAAAATAGGAAAGCCATAGCAACACAGTCCAGTAAAGACACCTAGCAGGCATTCAAGGAGTGAATGTAAAGGCCAAATAGTGAAGCCATAGCAACAAATTGCAAGAGCCACTGCTGTATTCCAGTTACTCCACAAGTCCCACAGGAAAGCACATACTCCCATTTAAACAGTATTAGTATTATTAGGTGTCAGTTAACATACACACTGAGAAGAATAAACTGGAGGAAGCAATAGTCAGGTGTCAGTACAACATGCATGTCAGTGCCTACAACACAGCCTGAAATATGAGAGACATACCAACCTTTACACTCACACAACAGTGTCCACAGCATACCAGCATGGTTCTCACCTTGAAAATCTGAAAGGGGTACGCCTACCTAACCTAACATTTTATAGCACTGTCCTGAAATCACAGTGAGAACTGCAATTACCACACAGCAGGCTACATGCAATTAGCAAATGCTGGCTAACAATTGGTGCAGAGGCCATCACATGCACATGTGCATATACTTACAAAAGCAGCCTGTACTCCCAGTCCACACATGCAATAATTTCATTGCAACATCCAGTGGGAGAGAGAGAGAGAGAGAGAGAGAGAGAGAGAGAGAGAAAACAAAAAAAAAAAACGAAAAAGAGACACAGACAGCCGAAAATAAAACAATACAGAACAGCAAGCTAACCAGCAGCAAGCCATCACAAACAGCAGTGTCAAACAAAGGTAATGTAAACTAATAATGTAATAGTCTACATATTCTGAACCCTCCATATGTGTTAGCAGTCTGTATCTATATATATGAAGATGTGCATAGGGCAGGGGACATACTGCAACTGTTAGTGAAGGCTGGACATACATATGTATGTGAAGGATGCTATGTGCACATATCAATGTAGGTTGTACTACAACATACAATGTAGGTTATACAGTAATCGATGTTTAGCAGTATGTTAGTGTGTGTATTCGTATGTGTAAATAAAAAGGCATATATATATATATATATATATATATATATATATATATATATATATATATTATATGTATATGTATGTATATTTATATATGTATCTATATATAATATGCATATATGTATACATAGATAGAGAGGGATGTAGAAATTGATAGACCCAGAATGATATCACAGTACAAGGACAAAATGATTGACTTCAACAATTGGCTAAGCTTCTGGTGTCATTCTAAGGGGATCCAGTATTTGTCTGCCTGGGACGGCATGATCGACAGTCCACGATGCTTTGCCAGAGATGGCCTGCACCTGTCGCCCTTAGGATTCCGGATACTGGCTAAGACTCTTGCCACCCTTATAGTGCCTTTTTCAGGCAAGGTTCAAATGACAAATTCACCACCATAAACGGTGACATCTGTGACATCTGTGCAGTGACAGAGACCTGGTTCAAAGCTCCAGAGAGCACCCCTGCATTACCAGGCTTCAATTCATACCACACTTTTTGGCCACCTAACCCAGAGAGAAGCACTAAAGGTGGAGGCGTGTCCATATTCATTAAGGATATCCACACCTCCAAGCTAGTTGCACAGCATAATTCATCTGAGATTATCCAAGTGCAACTAACTCTGGGCAAGACCGCAATCCAAATTGTAGTGTGCTACAGACCCCCCACCATGCCCCAGGATTCACACCCCTCATTTCTTGATACACTGGAAAGTATTAGGGTACAACCCAATACCCTAATAATGGGTGATTTCAACTACCCCACCATTAACTGGGAAAACTACTCATGTACCAACTCTTTTGCTCAACGTTTTCTAGAATTCATAAATACCAACGCCTTGGATTAACTTATTCACACCTCCACCAGGGCAGCAATATCCTAGACTTGGTTATCACCAACATGGGAAACTGGTGTTCCACACCAGAGGTAGTTGGTCAGATCCCACCACAAGGTAATCAGCCTAGACATCCACATCCCACCCCCAGCCCCAATTAGGGAAACCATCGTAACAAACTTCTCAAAAGCCAACTTCACACTTCTTAAGACAAAAGTGGCAAACGTCATGACACCCATCCAGATGGACAATAGAGGTATGACTGCCAAATCCTACACAAATGCACTGTATAAGCACTTACACAAGTGCATGGATCATGCTATCCCTAATAGAACCAAGATGTTATCCTCCAGACAAAGGAAGCCAGTCTGGTGGTCCTCTGCCATAAACAAACTCTACAACAGAAGAAAGAAACTGTTGCAAAAATAAGTAAAATCCCATGACTGGAGGAACTCCCTGGTCAACCTCAGTAAGAAGCTGAGATCCCTCATAAAATCCTCCAAAGCTAGTTACGAAAACAAAATTGCCACTGACTCTAGAGACAAACACAAAGCATTCTATAGCTATGTCAAGAATCTAAATGGGAACACTCAGATCTGCTCTGAGTTACAGCATAATGGCACTAAATATACAGAACCAACTGATATTGCCAACATCCTGGCAGATAGGTTCAGTGCTAACTTTACCCCTCTCTCAACCCCTAGAGGGCCCATCTCTATACTGGAAGAATGCAAAGTTCCTATAATCACGGCTGCACAGGTAAAAAAACACACTCTCCAAAGCCAAGAACACAGCATCCATGGGACCTGACAATATCCCAGGCTGAGTTCTACATGAACTACTGAATGAACTGGCACCCTACCTAAGTACCATGTTCAATCATAGCCTCACCTCAGGCTTTGTACCCACTGAATGGCGCACTGTGACACTTATCCTATTCTACAAAGGGGGAGCCACAATGGACCCCGGTAACTACTGCCCCATTAGCCTGATGAGCCTGGTCTGCAAGGCCATGGAACGTATCATCATGGAACTCCTAAACAGAGACATCGGTAATCTCCAAACTCTGGACCCTACTCAGTTTGGATTTGTAAAAGGCAGATCATGTCTCCTAAACCTGATTGACTTCTTTGAAGCAGTCACCAAAGCCATAGATGATGGTAAAATGGTTCACACAACTTATGTAGATCTTGCCAAGGCTTTCAACATCATCTCCCACTCTGGAATTATAGATAAGCTCACTGAACTAGGTATAAATCCCTATGTCATAAGATGGGTTGCCAACTGGCTCATGGACAGAACCCACACTGTGAAAGTAGCGTATTCCAAATCCGACATTAGACCAATGACAAGTGGAGTACCACAGGGTTCAGTCCTGGGTCCTCTCCTGTTTGGTATCTACTTCTCTGAAGTGCAGGCCAACACAGAAGGTCTTTGGCTAACAAAGTTTGCAGATGACTGCAAACTAGGAGCCATAATTGCAACTCCTAACGATGTGGACAAACTACAAAAGGGCCTCACTGAGACAGATACCTGGTGTCAAAGCCATGGCCTGAAGCTCAATGTCAAAAAGTGTATTGTCATCCCCTTTGCTAAAAACTCTGTACCCATGAACTACCACATAGCTGGTAGTCTACTTAATGCCGAAAATGTGATAAGAGACCTTGGGACACAGGTGGACAGTAGTCTCTCCTTTGATAATCACATCGCCACAGTGATCGGGAAATCCTTCTACATGGCTCATCTCATCACAAAAGGATTCCCATCCAGAAAAAAGAGGTCATTGTTCCCCTCTACTCATCACTTATTAGATCCATTATAGAGTATGATGCCCCTTTTGGTATGTACCTCACAAGACAACTACAACAACTGTAAAGACCACAGAAATACCTCACAAAGAGGATTACTGGCCTCAAACAGATGCCCTATGCAAACCGTCTTAAAAAACTACAGCTTGACTCCATGGCATATCGCCTACTCAGGAGTGATCTCTGCCTAACATACAAAGCTATGTCAAACCCAGAGCTGTTGGACATGCTCCACTTAAAGAAATCCCAATCCCTCTGAGCTACACGTTCTAGGGACCTTAACCTTGTCACCACAATAAACATAGCATGCTGGAGGGATAGATTCCTGTCCCAGAGACTTCCCATACTCTGGAACAGACTACCTATCTATGTCAAACAGAGCTCCTCATTACCACTCTTCAAGAAAGATCTTGATGATTGGATGGGAAATGGGAAATTCACCCTGGGGATCACTTCTGTGGCTCTGCTTGACAGGGACATAGGAAAATACTTTTCTTGGGTGGCGAAAGCCAGGGTACATTTATTGGCTAGGCTTGTATGGGCCCTAGGGCCGATAGTCTAGTACCTACCTATGAACCTATGAACATAGATAGATAGATGGATAGAATATGTATATACATATATTATGTAATAGACACATACATATATAGATATATATAGATACATACACATGTACAGACAGATATGAATGTCTACAGATATGTATGTATATGAATATCTCTCTCTCTCTGTATGTATGTATATATATATATATATATATATATATATATATATATATATATATATATATATATATATATATATATATATATATATATATATATATATATATATATATATATGTATATATATATATATATATATATATATATATATATATATATACTGAGTGAGGCACATGTGTGCAAATGTATTGCAACAGGTGTCTGGTGACAAAGGCATGGACTGAACACCAGTGTGGATACAGGAGTACCATACCCCATTCCCAAACACTTACACCACTAACCACCACATATGTGGTTGCCTGCCTACTACTGGATGTGTCAGGAGGGAACATGGGAAACAAGTGTACAATAGCCTCCCCTTTGATATTCACAGTGGCACACCAGTCTTGTAATACCTGTACATGGTACATGTCAGCAGAAATGGTGTGTCAGCTAGTGAAATGTAGGTCACTGTACCCCTCTACACCTCACAATGTCCTACACGGTATGCACCTCCCATGACAACTACAGAAAGGGAGAAGGACACAGTCATACCTAACAAACAGTGATAATGCCCTGAGACATATTACCTATGCAGAGTGACTGACAAAACCACAGATAGAGTGCCTCTCAAACTACCTACACAGAGGTTACCACTGCTGGATATACATAGTTAAGTCACACCTATAACAGTTGTCCAACAACCATGGTAACACCTCACAATATCCCCAGCATAAATGACCTATGTCTGTCATCCTTGGCACCGCAGTAAAGAGCACATGGTGGAGGTACAGGTTCCTACCCACAAATAAGCCATACCCTGGAGTAAACCACCCGGCATTAAGAAGCAAGGCACCCATTAGTAGATGTCAGACATACCCCTGTTGAATGTTATGCAGATAGGTAGTATGCCATATGAGTCACCCTGTGTAACTGTTTGACAGGAGCAAGTACAATCACATTACATGTGTCCCAAGGGGCAGGGTAGCATAACAGTATGATGCTGTAGGCCCAGGCCCAATAGCATACTACCTGCCTATGACACAATGCACACACACATGTACTCATTGCAATACCAACATGTCAGGTGGAATGAGTGTGCCACTGACTGTGTGCAAGGTCTGTAATGGTGTGATTGCTCAGCATGACTTTGTGTCTGTCATGGTAGTGTGTGTCCTTGGTGTGAAGCCAGAGAAAGATGTGTTAAGTATTGGGATACAAACATACTACATTGCCATATGTTGTGCTGAGGTTCCCTGTATGTGACTATGGTGTAGGTATGGTTATGGCAACAAAGACTACAGTGCATTACCAGTGACATTTGTACTGTGCATTGCATGCATTGCATGGGTTGACAATGTTCCCCATACATTATCTTGATACAAACCCCCAGTGTGAGTCTGTGCATTGGACCTCAAACAGTGTGCTGACTGCTGGAGTATGCTTGTTTGTTGTATGGAGTGTGCCAGGCACTGTAACAGAGTTGTCGGCTGAGAACTGATATGTGGTCATTTACATGTGTATCCCCCAATAGACAGACAGATGCTATATATGGCAGTTCAGTGATATCACTACAGTAGAGTATTATGTGTGCCATATCACTTGCTCACATATTTTTCTTTTCCTTCCAGGGCAATGGTGCACCAACGCAACCCCACGTACTCTGCTACAGAGGAAGAGGAGATACACCAGAGCCTGGTGTGGGATTTTGCCACACTCTTTTCCCACACCAGCCAGAACCAGCAGGAGAGGGCTGCACTGTGGTAAGACCTTGTCCATCGGGTAAATGACATAGGCATGCATAACCGGACATATGAGCAGGTACGCCATCACAGCAGTGATTTAATTAGAAATGCCCATCAGCGTGCATCTGATATCCACAGGCAACAGCTTGCTACAGATGGTGGGGCGGCTATACACCCCCCCTCACCAGACTGGAGGGGGTCCTCCTAAGTGCTGTGGCTCCATCCCAACAACAACAACATCCGCACACATGTGTAATGATGGAGGCTGGAGCCACCCAGCAGGAGGACTTGGAGCGTGCAGGTAACATAGTTTCATAGTTTCATAGTATAGTACTAGGCTATCTGCCCTGGGGCATTTGTAAGCCTAGCCATAGTGATGTGGCTTTTGCCACCCCATGAAATGTTGCAAAAATGTACAGATAAAATCTAGAATACTGTGCCTCTGTCTAGTAGTGACACAGTGAAGGTCCCCTTATATAATGGAATTAGTGTACTGTTCCCTTGTCTAGCAGTGACACAGATGTGACCCCTGGGGTAAACTTACGATCTCCCATCCACTCATCAAGATTTCTCTTGAAGAGAGTCAGTGAGGGGCTCTGCCTAATATGAACTGGGATCCTGTTCCAAAGCATGGGAAGCCTCTGGGTTATGAATCTATCCCTCCAGCATGTCCTATTCATACTTGTGCCGAGGTTTAAGTCTTTAGCTCTCGTGGTCCTGATGGATTTGGATTTTTTAAGGTGGAGCATGTCCATCAGATCCTGATTGGACATGGCCTTGTACGTCAGGCAGAGATCACCTCTGAGCAGGCGGTATGCTACTGAATAGAGATGAATTTTCTTTAGTCTGGCAAAATAAGACATATGTTGGAGACCCTTGATCCTTTTGGTGAGGTACTTTTGTGGTCTCTCCAGCTGTTGCAAGTGCCAGGTGAGGTACATACCAAATGGGGCATTGTACTCAATCATGGGTCTGATGAGGGAGGAATATAGGGGTACAATGACATCCTTGGATCTGGATGTGAAACCTTTCTTGATGAGGTGTGCAAGGTAGAATGTTTTTCTAACCACTTTGGCAACGTGGGTGTCAAATGAGAGGTCGCTGTCTGCTTGGGTCCCTAGGTCTCTGATTACTTTTTCCGTGCTCAGTGGGTTGCTGTCTATGTGATAATTTGTGGGTACTTTGTTTTTTCCAAAAGAGATAACTATACATTTTTTGGCATTTAGTTTAAGGCCGTGACTACGGCACCAGTTGTCTGTTTCAGTGAGGCCTTTTTGTAGGATGTGTGTATCTGCTGGTGTATCGACTATGGCACCTAGTTTGCAGTCATCTGCGAACTTTGTCAGCCACAGCCCTCCCATGTTTGCTTTAACATCTGAGGAATAAATGCTGGACAAGAGGGGTCCCAGGACAGATCCCTGTGGGACACCACTTGTGACTGGCTTTGAGTCTGGCATTGCTCCAGCGATTTTAACTTTATGGGTTCTGTCCTTTAGCCAGTTTGCAACCCATCTAGTGACATAAGGGTTTACTTTTAAGCTGTTTAGCTTATCTATGATGCCTGAGTGGGGTATTGTGTTGAAGGCCTTAGCCAAGTCCAGGTATTCTGTATGGATTGCTTTGCCCTCATCAATGGCTCTAGTGACTGTTTCGAAAAAGTCAACCAGGTTTAAAAGGCAGGATCTGCCCTTTACAAAGCCGAACTGGGTGGGGTCAAGCATCTGTAGGTCCCCTATGTCTCCGTTTATGAGTTCCATAATGATTCTTTCCATAGCTTTGCAGACCAGGCTAGTCAAGCTTATGGGGCGGTAGTTTCCAGGGTCTGTAGAGGCACCCCCCCTTGTGAAGTGGGACTACTGTTGCTGTACGCCAGTGTTCAGGTACATATCCCGAAGTAAGGCTAAGGTTAAATAGCATTTTTATGTGGGTTTAGCTCCTCTTGAGTTCACGTAACACGCACCCGGGATACCGCCAGGTCCCATTGATGCTGTGTTTTTGCTTTGTTTAGGGTGGTTCTCACTTGGACATCTGAGATGACAGGGAGATTACATTCAGCTGGGATAAGTATTTCTTCTTTTAGGGGTGAAGGAGGCGAAAAATTTGCACTGAACCTGTCAGCCAGAATATTAGCAATATCTGTGGGTTCAGTGTATTTTTTGTTGTTGTGAACCAACTCTGAGCATATCTGAGGGTTTCACCAGGTTTCTAACATAGCTGAAGAAGGCTTTGTGGTTATCTTTAGTGTCCTTAGCGATTTTTCTCTCAAAGTTTGCCTTGGATGTTTTTATGAGAGAACGTAGTTTTCTGCTAATGTTGATCAGCGATGTCTTCCCTTCATGGGATTTTGCTCTGACGTGCAGTAGCTTCCTTCTTTTGTTATACAATTTGTTTATGGCTGAGGTCCACCAGACAGGACGCTTACATTTGGTGGAGAGGGACTTGGATTTGTTTGGGATTGCATGATCCATGCATTCTTGGAGATGTCCATAGAAAGCATTTGTGAAGGATTCGCATTGTGGGATGTGGTATCCACTGGCACAGTGGGCTTAAAGGATACCATCTCAGTCTTAAGAAGAGTGAAGTCTGCTTTTGAGAAGTTTTTCACTGTGGTCTTTTGTGCTGGGGGTGGAGGTGGGATATGTATATCCAGGGTGATTAGTTTGTGGTCAGATCTCACTAGTGAGGGGTATACTTCCAGTGTGGAGCATTTTGTCCCCATGTTTGTGATGATCAGGTCTAGTATATTATCTCCCCTAGTGGGAGTGGTGACTAGTTGTTCCAGTGCATTTGAATTTATGAATTCCAGGAACCTTTGGGCTAGGGTATTAGGGCTAGAATAATGTACCCAATCTATGTTTGGGTAGTTGAAGCCATATCTATAGTTGATTGTTCTCTACACTGGTAGTTTATGCATGTGTGAGGTGTGTACTGTGTTTGTAGCTGTTATCCTGGTAATTATTGTGCAAGAGTGATATTCTCAATATCGGCAGTAGACCTGTGAAAGCCACCTGTTGTACTACTGAACTGTATCATACTCACAGTATCAATTGCACAGTTGTGCCCACTGACAATAAATGTTTTATTTGTGCAGGTCCCTCTGGCGTAACAGCAAGGCAGCCAATCCATGCTGGTGAGTGTGTAATAACAATTCTTTAATACTAATGATAATAGCAATAATACCCTAAAATGGTATTGCTATGTGTGTGATTGCAGGTGTGTTTGTGTATGTGTGTTTGTATCTCAGGTACTGAGGAGTGTGCATGTGTGCATGTGTGCATGTGCGCATGTGTGCATGTGTGCATGTGCCCATGTGTGCATGTGCCTATGTGTGCATGTGCCCATGTGTGCATGTGCACATGTGTGCATGTGCGCATGTGTGCATGTGCCCATGTGCCCATGTGCACATGCGCACATGTGCGCATGTGTGCATGTGAGCATGTGCGCATGTGTGCATGTGCCCATGTGCCCATGTGTGCATGTGTGCATGTGTGGTAACATTGTGTACACATTGTAAACTGTGTTTCCTGTCTTCCTCTCACAGGTTCTGGTGCTGCTCTGGTGGTGTGCAGCAGGGGACCTGAATCTGCTGCTGGGGATAGTGATAATGATGATACCTGTGTAATGGCACAGGGAGGTGTGCCAGGGTCCATTGTTGGTCAGCCAATCGACAGTACACAGCTGTCAACCCCATCAATGCGCACAGTCATCTTGCCAATACATCCATTGTCACCAATATCCCTAGGTGATGGACAGCATACAGTGGGCATTGACCAGGGTAATGTGGTATCAGTGGCACATGCATCCCCTCACAGCAGCCATGGCCAGAGTCCTGACATGGTACCACACAGGCAGATGTCCAGGGGTTCTCGTGGGAGCATCCGTGGTCGTACTGCCCCTGTCAGACATGCCCACAGAGGTCTTTCAACCTCAGCTATGTTCTGGGCTGTAATGCAGGCACAGTCACGTATGGAACGGTACACCAGACAGGGTCTGAGGGAGCTGAGAGCACATTGCACTGCTATGAATGACACTATGAGTGACGTTGCGGCTGCCATCCGTAATTTCACCAAGGTCATTGACAGACGTTGGGGGGACACATTAGATCTGTTCCACAACTACACGTCCATGAGCCAGGGCAACGCAGGATGGTTGAGGCATCAACGTGGATGAATGCCAGCAACAGCCGGCAGTCATCGCAGATGCCAACAAACCCGCGGCCACTCCCATAGTGCCAGTACCAGCCCCAGCAATGCTGGGTCTGTGCTGTCATCAGACCGCCCTAGGAGACCACATGCATGTGGCTCTGGACAGTCCCAGCAGGGACATGTCTCCAGTCATCAACCACCTGCTTCTGATGACAGTACCCAGTCTGGCTTAGTACCTGATACTGTCCATAGCACCCCTGCCAGGCGCAGGTACCGTGTCCGTGGTCAGAGACAGTGATCTGTATGACCTGGCAGGTACAGTCTGTGGCTGTCCACAAACACCCATATATGGCAGCCATGAGGTGGAACTGTGTGCATGCATACACACATGCATAATGCTAACACCTAGGGCTAACACATACATGCACGCACTGCATCAACATTGCCCCATCTTCTACGGTTGTCCCTCACTAACACACACACACACACACACACATACATGTCGATTGGTTGTATCAGTGGCAGACTCAGGCATACCAAGTACACACCCTGTGCATATGATGAAACTGTGCCACCTCCTGCAATCTGTAACATCGATGCAGGACCGGTTAACATGGTGCTGATGCACAGAGTGACTACATAGATGTGTAGTAATATTATCATGTTGCCAACTGCACAGTGTAATGATATCATTGTGGGTATATCCCAGCATGCCTGATGCATCAACAGTATGATTGTCATTGTATTGTTTGGTACACCCCTATTAATTACCATAGTGTAATGTCTGCACATCTTTGCATTCTGGTGGTAATGCTGTAAACAGAAGGTCACCTACATAGGTAGCACAGGGGATAAGAAAATGGAAGTAATGATACTCAATGGTGGACGTGTAAACCGCAAGATGCATGCAGTCCAAACTCTACTCTGCATGGAGAATGTTGATATCTGTGCAGTAATAGACAACAGGTTCAAGACTCCCAAGAGCACCCTCTAGCACTACCAGGTTACACCTCATACCATGCTTGACAGCCCCAAGACACACAACTAACTATGACAGGAGGTGAGTCTCATTAAATGTCAGGGATACTGTGGTGGCAGGACAGGTAGCATACAGCCTACTAAGTTGGGAACTGCTGATTGAGGGCTCAGTGTCTGTTATTCTAAATGTGTATTAGTTCTGGTTTAAGCAATTGGGCTTCAGGCCAGTTATTTGACATTATGAAGGTTCATGGTCTGCACTCTTGTGGGAGGAGAGGCTGGACTTTGCCCATCTGAGCTGGGAATATCTGGCTAAAAGGCTTATAGTGCCTATATATTTGAACAGTTTCTTACTGAAATTGGTACACCTTGTTTGCTGTAGCATAGACTAGATCCATGCCTGCTGAATGTAGCTTTGTTTGTATGCTTGTTTGTTTGTTATTTCCCTGAAACACTAATTCCACCTAAAACGCAGCTTTACAGTGCCTCTGTGGATCCCTAGTGACATCTGCATTGCTTACTGTATGTATGTCCTTGTTTGACTTGACAGAAAGTTAGTGTTTGTCATTTATGCAATTAAGTTACCTGTAACACATTGCATTTGATTTACCTGGCACTTGCTCACTAAAGCATTTATATATGCCAGCACTAACAAATTAACAGCACTACACCCTCACAAACTCACCTTGAGTACCTTGTTCCCCATTGGCCCTTTTTGTTGATTATTATAAAGGAATTCCCAATACTATTCTAGCATGTCCAAAGGTCAGTTGTCAATCTCCTCTCCGGTCCAGCTGGTGAATCTGGGAATCTAGAGGCAATGTTACAACTGCCTCATGTACACAGACAACCCTCTCCTCCTCCCAACAAATTCCAACACATGTGAGAGATGCAACCATATAGCCAAACTGCAGGCTAAGCTCTCTCAACTCAGTACTGGCAAAACCTGTCAGGAGGAGAAGGAAACCACAGTCACTACAATTCCAATCTCACATATACCTACCATGACAGCAATCCAAACAAATAAACACACAAAAACATACTCAGAGTCTCTAAATAAAAGTCTGCCTAAGCAGCAGACACCTCCAAAGCAGACACACAAGCAACTGCTACCCCAGAACAGAACGCGTTGAACACATACCTCACAAAGCCAGTGTGCCGAACAGTCACAGCACGTAAGGCTAAACAACACACCTGCTACACTTGTGATAGGTGCCTCTATTGTCAGGTACACTGACATCCCGCTGACTAGGCTGAACAAGGAGAAGGTCATGGTGAGATGCCTGTCGGGCGCTATGATCTTCCACATAACACAAGCACACAGGTCACTCCAAGGCATGTACAAATATGACTCAGTCAGTGTCCATGCCAGTGTGAATGACCTGAGACGTACCTCCATGGACTGCATGATAAGAGACATAGAGGAGCTCTCTGAGCATGTGGCCCAGACTGGTATGACCCTGACCTTGAGTAGCATCTTACCCTCACCAAGAGTGATGCCACAATATGTAGACAAGATGATCAATTTCAACAATTGGCTTATGTTTCAGTGTCATTCAAAGGGGATCCAATGCCTGTCACCCTGGGATGACATGCTCGACAAGCCACACTGCTTTGCTAGGGACGGCTTGCACCTGTCACCCATGGGCTTTCGGATATTGGCAAAGGCTCTTGATACCCCCATAGTGCCTTTTTTAGGCAAGGCTCAAAAGACAAGACCACCTCCATAGGTATCACAAGGGATAGGAAACTAATAGTAATGCTACTCAATGCCAGCAGTGTAAACCTCAAGATGCATGCACTGGAAACTGTCCTTAGCATGGAGAACATCAATATCTGTGCAGTAACAGCATCCTGGTTCAAGGCCCCCAAAAGCACCCCAGCACTGGCAGGTTATACCTCATACCATGCTTGTCGGCCCCAAAACTTGCACCGAAACAGAACAGGAGGGGGAGTATCAATATTCATCAAAGATACACACACCTCCAGGTTGGTGGCACAGCACGAAGCATCAAAGACTATCCATGTGCAACTAACAGTGGGTAAGACTGCCTTCCAGTTCATAGCCTGGCACACACCACACTCCCAAACCCAGGTAACTCACTTGGCCTACTTAAGAATACATGAATATCTGCAGGTGTCTCCAAACAACAATATATTGGACAGCTTCATTTACCCACACATAGACTGGGAGCATTACTGTAGCTCCAACACCCTAGGTGTAAGGTTCCTAGAATCCATACACTCAATTGCTATGGAACAACTTGTTACCACTCCCACAAGAGGGGAAAACATGTTGCACCTGTTCATCACCAACATGTGGACTATATGCTCTAGACCAGAAGTGTATCCCTTGCTGGAAAGATGACACCATAGACTACTCTCACTGTATGTTCACATACCAAATGCAGCCCCTGCACAGAAAACCACAGTCATAAAGTTGTGTAATGCAAATTACATGTATTCACATGAGGCAGGCTTCACACATGGGAACTATTTAAGGTCACAGGTACATATGTCTATGTGACACACACATACCTCATGTGTGCATTGACATTACTGATATGATCTATGTCATACAATATTAAGAGCAACACCCCACTCACATGGACAAACTGTGTGACAAAAACACACATAACATTTGTAAAATTCAAACCCCTACCTAACAAGGTTATTACACTTGAGAGAGATGCATTAGCAGAGCATGCTATTTGCATTACTGGGAGGTTTCCCTTCTCCTGCTGTACTTATAGGGTGCTGACATCATCAGTGTTTAGAAAGAGGAATGTGCATCATGCAGTGTGTTCTTCTAGTTGCCAAAAGGGACATTTCTTTCACAGAGAATTGCACACACACTAACCCCCCTCACTCAAATTGAGCATTTGCAGGATTCAAGCCCCTACCTAACTATGTTATGCCACTTGAGAGCGATGCATTAGCAGAGTGTGCTGTTTGCATTACTGAGAAGTTTCTTTTCTCCTGCTGTATTTATAGGGTGCTGACATCATCAGTGTTTAGAAAGAGGAATGTGCATCATGCAGTGTGTTTTTCTAGTTGCCAAAGGCACATTTCTTTTACACAGAATTGCACACACACTAACCCCCTTCACCCAAACACACACTGTGCATTATGCAGGATTCAAACCTCTACCTAACTATGTCATGACACTTGAGAGAGACGCCTTAGCAGAGCACACTATTAGCATTACTGGGAGGTTGCTCTTCTCCTGCTGTACTTATAGGGTGCTGACATCATCAGTGTTTAGAAAGAGGAATGTGCATCATGCAGTGTGTTCTTCTAGTTGCCAAAAGGGACATTTCTTTCACACAGAATTGCATACATATTAACCCCCCTCACCCACTGGCATTTGTAGGATTCAAACCCCTACCTAACTATGTTATGACACTTGAGAGAAACGCATTAACAGAGCACGCTATTCCGATTACTTGGAAGTTCCCCTTCTCCTGCTGTACTTATAGGGTGCTGACATCATCAGTGTTTAGAAAGAGGAATGTGCATCATGCAGTGTGTTCTTCTAGTTGCCAAAAGGGACATTTCTTTCACACACACTAATCCCCCCTCACCCAAACACACACACTAAGCATTTGCAGGATTCAAACCCCTACCTAACTATGTTATGACACTTGCGAGAGATGCATTAGCGGAGCACGCTATTTATATCACTGGGGGGGGGGTTCCCTTCTCCTGCTGTACTTATAGGGTGCTGACATAATCAGTGTTTAGAAAGAGGAATGTGCATCATGCAGTGTGTTCTTCTAGTTGCAAAAAGGGATGTTTCGTTCACACAGAATTGCACACACACTAACCCCCCTCACCCACTGAGCATTTGCAGGATTCAAACCCCTACATAACTATATTATGACACTTAAGAGAGACGCTTTAGCGGAGCACGCTATTTGAATTACTGGGTAGCTATATTTCTCCTGCAGTATTTATAGGGTGCTGACATCATTATTTATATAGAAGTATGTACATCTATTACTATCTGTCAGTTAGGGGGATAGCATATATATGCATTAACAACCACCTACTTCAGGGTCAGATATGCACATCAGCACTGCCAGGTTATGTTTTATACCATGCTTCATGACCACAGGACCTGTAACACACAACACAACCAGTTCAGACCACCCCTCCCATATCCAGGACACACACTTTGCTTCCCTGGAAACAGTGTAGGATATGAAGGTGTTCACATGCACCATTACAGTGGTTAATGTCAGGTACAGGTATATTGTGTGGGGGAACTACTCAGCCCTCAACAACATCACCCTACAGCCACTACAAATTGTGAATCCATGTGCTATGGCAGGACCACTCACCACAGCCACAAGGGGGAATACATATTGGACCTGACCATCTGCAACATGGGGACTGTATGTTCCACACCAGAGGTAGACCACCATTGTTAATATCTGACCATACCCAACTTTCCCTGGACATCCATATCCCATCCCCACCCCCAGGCAAGAAAGTCACTGCAAACAAAGTATTTATCAAAAGCAGACTTTGCACTTGTGAAGACTGGGGTGGAAGACTTCGAAGGACCCATGCTGGGGGATTATACAGGCCACTCTGCATAATCCTTGACAATAGGATTCTATGAGCATCTGGAAGGTTTGCATTGATCATGCTATCCCAAATAAACCCATGACTCCTCCACAACAGGAGACCTGTCTGGTGTACACCAGACATATATAAGCTGTACAACAGAAGGAGGGAGCTAATACATTACAGAGCAATATCCCACAGAGGGAGGATGCCTCTGAACAGTATTGGCATGACACTTCAATCCCTCAAACTCATCGTGTCAAGGTGTT
Source organism: Protopterus annectens (assembly GCF_019279795.1). Taxonomy (NCBI): domain Eukaryota; kingdom Metazoa; phylum Chordata; order Ceratodontiformes; family Protopteridae; genus Protopterus; species Protopterus annectens. Next base: position 1,369,533,839 of record NC_056732.1, on the reverse strand, counting down.
GACAGTAAGTATATACTGCTGCAGAGTCAAAAGTACAAAGCACAACGAAAAAGTTGAGGTAAAAAACACACCTTTATCAAACACAAAGCTTTCAGGTACAAGACCCTTTCTCAATGATAGACACAGGTACATTAAAATCAGACATTAAATACATGCCCAACACATCACGTGACCTGCAGCCATGGTCATGTGACTAATACATTAAAATAATTACATTACTTATAATTTTAAGACATAGACAAGTAAAATTAGATAAAATTCATACATACATATATTTGCTTACTTGTGTACTTATATTTACATGCACATATATATTACGCAAATACATTGCCTATATTACTTTAACTTAGTGTGTTGTATTTTTATTAGAACAGGTTTTAAGGAAACATCAAAATTTAATCCAGGGGATGTATTAGCTGCTAGCCTTACTATCCACTCATATTCTTTATTATCTAAATGATTACATAAGTCCCCTCCCCTGATAGAACTAACAACACATTCTATTACTCTAAACTTGAAACTGTGTGTAGAACCACAATTTAAAATATGCTTAGATAGAGCATTAGTCTCCACTCTCCTTATACTTGATTTATGCTCTATGATGCGTTCCTTAAGTTTTCTAGTCGTCTTACCGACATAGAAACAAGCGCATGCCTCACACGTTGCCAAATAGACAATGTTACTTGTCATACAAGTTGCATGGCACTGAAAAGTAAATATCTTCTTAGTGACAGGATGAACAAAACTACTACCACATTCTGAAGAATCAGCTTTCTGTTTGTATATATCACTACAGCAACTACAATTATAACAACTAAAGGTACTATTACCTAGTCCATTAAGGAAGTAGCATTCACATATTCAAAATCTTTGTAAGCTAGAACATTCTTAATAGTTCTCATATTTCTGTATGTGAACAAAGGAACTTCACCTACAACTAATCTAATATCTTCCTGAGCTAATAGCACCTTCCAGTATTTCCTTATTATAGTTCTGGCTGCATATGAAAGAGAGTTGTAAGACATAATAAATCTTACATTAACACTTTTATTTAATTTGTCCATTGGGACAACAACATCTGTACTTGTATTCAAAAATACAGATGAATACATGGAATACCTATTAGATACTACATGTTCTCTAGCTTCTACCAGCATACCTTCTGGATAGCCACTTCTTCTAAAGTCTCCACAGCCTCATCAATTTGTTGTAAACACTTGACATTGTCAGTGTTTAACCTACTAACTCTTGCCAGTTGCCCCCTTACTATACCCCTACAAATGGGTGCATGCATACTAGGCATGCAAGTATCTTCCTGATGAAACTTCCTTCTTAAAACAGAAGTGTTAATAACATTGTTCTCCTTAGTTAAAGAAATATCCAGAAAATTGAATGTCTTAGAATAATCAGCCTTAAAGTGTAGAAAGGAAGTAGTATTATTCAAATATATAATATAGTCTTGTAACTCACTGGATGTTCCTTTCCATAAAAGAAAGCAATCATCTACGAATCTCTGATATAAAACTATATTTTCATTCAAAAGGTAGTTCCATTACCAACATAAGATTTCTCCCATTCATAGAGAACAATGTTTGCATATGTATTTGCTACCGGGGTTCCCATAGCCACCCCCGTTTGCTGCAAATAATATTCCTTATTGAATATAAAGATATTATTTTTTAAAACTATATCCAACAACATGCAAATGTTCTCTGTGTGCCTAACAGTAAAAGTGGAAGAGTGACTTAAAAATTCCCTTATTGAATTGATGCCATATTCATTTGGTATGACAGTAAATAATGAAGTGATATCTAACACAACCATGTATATATTCTGACAATCCATGTTAGATTGCTTAACTTTTAAATACCATGTTCTAAGAAGGCAGTAGCAGGCATAGTAAATCTATCTTCCTTTGTTATGAATGACCATCATTATTCTCTTTTGAGCAAAGGTATGAATTTTATACCTACAAGTGTGGAAGACATGGTAAAAGTTATAACTGATTTAAAATTGTTTATTAGATCTGTAGCTCTAAAAGTGATGTTTAAAAGTGATACTTATGACTCCACTGCTTGTAAAAGACGCAGTACGTTTGTACCAGTGTATGCTCCAGTTTTACTGGCATTTAATGACTTATGTGAAACTGAAATAAGACATGTATATAGTAATAGAAAAGCTAATGGTCATTACAATCTCTCTTATGATGAATACAAAGCATTGTCTGAATTAAAAAGTGAACCTAATGTGGTAATAAAGCAGGCTGATAAAGGGGGCTCCATAGTTCTAATGGATAGGAACAAGTATATAAGCTCAGTATTATCTTTGATTGGGGATGCTACTGCATACAAACTGATGCAATATGCTGATGTAAAAAAGTGTATTTGTTATGTTAACATGTGTATATATGACTTACAGTTGTCAGGTGACATCTCTTTGGATCTTTTCATTTTTTCACTGTTTCTAGTCCTATCATTCCCCAACTATATGGCATTCGGAAAGTGCATAAATCATGTGAAAATCCCCCTATGAGACCTATTGTCTCAGGAAATGGTTGGATAACAGAACCTATCTCTTTGTACTTACAGAGGCAGTTACAACCACTTTTGGGTAAATGTGAAACTGTCCTTAAAGACAGCACTGATTTTCTTATTAAACTTAGAACATGGTATTTAAAAGTTAAGCAATCTAACATGGATTGTCAGAATATATACATGGTTGTGTTAGATATCACTTCATTATTTACTGTCATACCAAATGAATATGGCATCAATTCAATAAGGGAATTTTTAAGTCACTCTTCCACTTTTACTGTTAGGCACACAGAGAACATTTGCATGTTGTTGGATATAGTTTTAAAAAATAATATCTTTATATTCAATAAGGAATATTATTTGCAGCAAACGGGGGTGGCTATGGGAACCCGGTAGCAAATACATATGCAAACATTGTTCTCTATGAATGGGAGAAATCTTATGTTGGTAATGGAACTACCTTTTGAATGAAAATATAGTTTTATATCAGAGATTCGTAGATGATTGCTTTCTTTTATGGAAAGGAACATCCAGTGAGTTACAAGACTATATTATATATTTGAATAATACTACTTCCTTTCTACACTTTAAGGCTGATTATTCTAAGACATTCGTCAATTTTCTGGATATTTCTTTAACTAAGGAGAACAATGTTATTAACACTTCTGTTTTTAAGAAGGAAGTTTCATCAGGAAGATACTTGCATGCCTAGTATGCATGCACCCCATATTTTTAGGGGTATAGTAAGGGGCAACTGGCAAGAGTTAGTAGGTTAAACACTGACAATGTCAAGTGTTTACAACAAATTGATGAGGCATGTGGAGACTTTAGAAGAAGTGGCTATCCAGAAGGTATGCTGGTAGAAGCTAGAGAACATGTAGTATCTAATAGGTATTCCATGTATTCATCTGTATTTTTGAATACAAGTACAGATGTTGTTGTCCCAATGGACAAATTAAATAAAAGTGTTAATGTAAGATTTATTATGTCTTACAACTCTCTTTCATATGCAGCCAGAACTATAATAAGGAAATACTGGAAGGTGCTATTAGCTCAGGAAGATATTAGATTAGTTGTAGGTGAAGTTCCTTTGTTCACATACAGAAATATGAGAACTATTAAGAATGTTCTAGCTTACAAAGATTTTGAATATGTGAATGCTACTTCCCTTAATGGACTAGGTAATGGTACCTTTAGTTGTTATAATTGTAGTTGCTGTAGTGATATATACAAACAGAAAGCTGATTCTTCAGAATGTGGTAGTAGTTTTGTTCATCCTGTCACTAAGAAGATATTTACTTTTCGGTGCCATGCAACTTGTATGACAAGTAACATTGTCTATTTGGCAACGTGTGAGGCATGCGCTTGTTTCTATGTCGGTAAGACGACTAGAAAACTTAAGGAACGCATCATAGAGCATAAATCAAGTATAAGGAGGGGAGTGGAGACTAATGCTCTATCTAAGCATATTTTAAATTGTGGTTCTACACACAGTTTCAAGTTTAGAGTAATAGAATGTGTTGTTAGTTCTATCAGGGGAGGGGACTTATGTAATCATTTAGATAATAAAGAATATGAGTGGATAGTAAGGCTAGCAGCTAATACATCCCCTGGATTAAATTTTGATGTTTCCTTAAAACCTGTTCTAATAAAAATATAACACACTAAGTTAAAGTAATATAGGCAATGTATTTGCGTATATATATGTGCATGTAAATATAAGTACACAAGTAAGCAAATATATGTATGTATGAATTTTATCTAATTTTACTTGTCTATGTCTTAAAATTATAAGTAATGTAATTATTTTAATGTATTAGTCACATGACCATGGCTGCGGGTCACGTGATGTGTTGGGCATGTATTTAATGTCTGATTTTAATGTACCTGTGTCTATCATTGAGAAAGGGTCTTGTACCTGAAAGCTTTGTGTTTGATAAAGGTGTGTTTTTTACCTCAACTTTTTCGTTGTGCAAGGTGTTGACAGTAACATTGTCCAGACATTGCAGATAAGGCTCTCCTCCATCTGTAATTGACACCCAATTCCTGTTATAAGTCCTTGCCAACCATCTTCCAGCAAACACCAGCCACATGGATGTGACATTGCAAATTCAACCCCTGGAATCTCCACTGTGTCCCTGCTTGACAGAGGCACAACACACTAGCCTTAAAAGGTGCCTTCTGTGACCTACTTTACAGAGGCACAGTAGCCTACTGTACTGGGGAGGCAGATGCCAAGCACACTCTGACTAAGCTTGTATTCCCTAGGGCAAACAGCCTAGTATTGACCTCTACATTCATATGTTTAATTTTCTGATGCACAATATTTGTTGCTGATAAACTGTTTGCAGGTCTGTATTGCCATAGCTTTCCCTGTTTCTATGAACAACTTGTGTATCTGTGGAAGATGTTTGAATATGAGAGGGATCCACTATTTAACTTATGTCTCTGTAGTCATTTAACTGTGTGCACTGGGCAGATTGCTGTATTGTGGTTGGTTCCTGGATTAACACATACAAATACCAGATATGTGTGGCCAACTGCTAAACTGAGACATGCCCTAAGTGTGTAAGCATGCCCAGTTCAGGCTTTCCACGGCTTGTTGCCTGACATATGTCTCATTTATCAAAGTGTGCGAGCATGCCCAGTGTGTGCTTTCCATATGTTGAAATCAGCAGTCCACCACATTTGTGGTTGTGTGTGAACTTCAACAATATTTCACATTTATAGTTGTGTGTTGGGAGTCATGTTGTGTACTTACTGCCCAACTGCTTTGTGTCTGAACCCAACAGGGATTATACTGTGCCTGCAGGATTTCCATGGGATAGTTTGCATACAGTTGTCAACATCCTTTCCTACTGACCAAACACTGTAATATTGTATAATGTACTGGTTCAGTACTTTGATTGTGGCGGACAGTATCCTGGGTTTCAGTCCTATCACTGCTTTAAATATTCATAGTGAGCACACCAGACTGGTTAAGGGCCAGTTGTGCACATATGACCATGTTGCATTTTGTTCAGATATGGACTACTTAAACCAGGCTTGTCCAGCATTGGTAGTGTATTCCACAACTTGGATGGACATTGACAACCACTAGCGATGTTCCGTAGGCCATTTCTACTGCTAGTCAGAGAGTGTGTTTGTCCTTCAACACACATTGTAACTGTTTTTTGACATGACATATTTCAAGGTTAGTATACTGTGCCTCTGTCTACCAGTGACATAACAGTGATACCCAGGGTAAACCTACCATCTCCCATCCACTCATCAAGATTCCTGTTGAGGAGAGTCAGTGAGGGACTCTCTGGCTAACCTGTACTGGGAGTTTACTCAAGAGTGGAGGGAGCTTCTGGGTTATGGATCAATCACTACAGCATGTCCTATGTATGTCAGTGCTGGGGTTCAGGTCTCTCATGTGCATAGCTCACTGGCATTCAGATTGTACAAGGTGCAGCATGTTCATTGATTCCAGCTTGGACATGGCTTTATACATCAGGCACAGACTGCCTTTGGGCAGGCAGTATGGCACTGTGTGGAGCTGCAGTTTGTTTCATCAGGCAACACATGGCATCTGTTTGAGCTCTTTGATCCTCCTGGTGAGGTACTTTTAGGGTCTTTCCAATTGCTGGAGGTGTCTGCTGAGGTACATCCCACAGGGGCCATTGTACTCAATTGTGAGGCTGATGAAGGATGACTGAAGAGGCACGATGACCTCCCCTGATCTAGATGTGACTACCTTCATGATTAGGTGGGTATATGGTATGGTTCTGTAACTACTACAGCCACATGGTTGTCAAATGCAAGATATCTATCCACTTGTGTCCCCAGGTCTCTTATTACTTCTAAAGTACTTAATGGGTTAACACCTATGTGGTAATTGGTGGGCACTTACTGCTTATCCACAGGAGATGACTATACACTTTTCTGCAATTAGCTTGATGACATGGCTCTGGCACCAGTTGGCTGTTTCTATGTGGCCCTTTTGTAGGATGCTTGTGTCAGCTGGAGGGTCAAATATGGTGCCCAGTTTGTAGTCCTCTGCAAACTTGTTCAGACACAGTCCTTCCATGTTGGCCTGTACCTACGGGAAATATATACCAACAAGGGAGGTCCCAGGACCGAGCCTTGTGGGATGCCAGTTGTAGCTGGTTTGTAGTCTGCCATAGCTGCAGCATTTCTGACCATGTCAGTTCTATCCTTGGGCTGGTTTGCAACCCATCTACTGACATAGGGATTTATATTTAAGCTGGTGAGCTTATCTATAATGAACACGTGGGGTATTGTATGGAAGGATTTTGCAAGGTCCAGATAGGCTGTGTGGACCACATTCCCCTCATCAGTGGGCTTAATGACTGTTTCAAATGAATCAAACATGTTTAAGGGGCAGGATCTGCCCTTAAGAAAGTCACACTGGGTAGGGTTGAGTGTCTGTAGGTCCCCAATATCTTTATTTCTGAGGTCCATGATGATCCTTTCCATAACTTTGCAGACCAAGCTTGTCAGGATTCTGGGGTGATAGTTTGCAGTATCCATTCAGACACCACCTTTGTGGAGAGGGACCACTGTTGCTGTACACTGCTCTTTGGGTACATATCCTGCGGTAAGGCTGAAATTGAGCAGTACTGTTATTTGGCATTCCATTCTTCTTGGAGTTCATGTTGGACACAGCCCAGGACACCATCTCATACCATTGATGCTGTGTGTTTTGCTTTGAAGATGCTGGCTGTTACATCAGCATCTGCAATGTCAGGGGGCCAACATTCTGCTGGGATATATATTTGGCATTTTGGGGGGGGAGTTTGCACTGTACCTGCCAGGTTGGATGTTGGCAATGTGTGTGGGTTTGGTGTATTGTTTGTAATATTTGGTAATTCAGGGCATATCTGTGAATTCCCAACAAGGTTCCTACCATCAGTTAAGAAAGCTTGTGTTTACCCTTAGTGTCCTGTACAATTTGTATCTTCATAGGTTCATAGGTTAATACTAGGCTATCTGCCCTAGGGCATTTATAAGCCTAGCCAGAGTGTGTGTGGCTTTTGCCACCCCTTGCTATGTGAATATTATGGCCATTTAGGGTTTACTTTACTGTGCCTCTGTCTAGACGTGACACAGTGAAGACCCCCAGTGTAAATCTATGATCTCCCATCCACTTGGCAAGATTCCTGTTGAAGAGAGTCAGTGAGGGGCTCTGCCTAACATGGAGTGGGATTCTGTTGCAGAGTGTAGGGAGCCTCTGGGTTATGGATCTGTCCCTCCAGCACATCCTATTTATTTATGTGTTGAGGTCGACATCTGTCGCTCTCACGGCTCTGATGGATTTGGATTTTCTGAGGTGGAGCATGTCCATCAATTCTGTATTGGACATGGCCTTGTATATCAGGCATACATCGCCTCTGAGTATGCAGTATGTGACTGCATACAGCTGGGGTGTTGTCAGCCAGGCAGCATATGACAAATGTTTGAGACCCTTTATCCTCTTGGTGAGGTACTTTTGAGGTCTTTCTAACTGCTGCAGGTGTCGGGTAAGGTACATCCCAAATGGGGCATTGTACTCAATTATGGGCCTGATAAGTGAAGAGTATAGGGGCACAATGACCTTTCTTGATGTAGATGTGAATTATTTCATGATAAGGTGGCCAATATAGGTGGTCTTCCTAGCCACGTTGGCAATGTGAGTGTCACATGTGGGGTTACTGTCCACTTGTGTCCCTAGGTCCCTGATTACTTCTTCCATACGTAATGGATTACCACCTATGTGGTGATTTGTGAGTACCTTGTTTGGTATTTGGGGAGACATTCATACTCTCCAGTGTCTTCAGGAAGGCTGAGTGGTGTTCCTGGGTCTGAGAGGGTGGTCTGTAGCATGCTAAAAACTGTACAGCGGTTTTGCCTACAGTTAGTTGCACATGGATGGTCTCTGATGCTTCATGCATTGTCAGTAACCTGGACATGTGGGTATCTTTGCTGAATATGGATACTTCCCCTCCTTTTGTGGTTTGGTCCAGGTTTTTGGGCCGAAAAGCATGATATGAGGTATAACCTGGTAGTGCTGGGGTGCTCTCAGGAGCCTTGATGCAGGTTTCCATCACTGCACAGACATCAATGTTCTCCATACTGGGGAGGGCCTCGAGAGCGTGCATCTTGAGGTTTAGACTTCTGGCATTGAGCAGCATTACCCTTATGTTTTTTCCACTTATGTTTTCTAGGGAGGTGGGTTTGTCTTTTCAGCCTTGCCTACAAAAGGCACTATGGAGGTGGCAAGAGCCTTAGCCAATATCCAGATGCCCAGGGGTGACAGGTGCAAGCCATCCCTGGCAAAGCAGCGTGGCTTGTCAAGCAGGACATCCCAAGCAGACACACATTGGATCCCCTTGGAATGACACCAGTAATTGAGTCAATTGTTAAAGCTGATCATTCTGTGTTTGTACTGTGGCATCATTCTTGGTGGGGGTAGGATGCTGCTCAGGGTCAGAGTCATACCGGCCTGGCCTACATAATCGAAGAGCTCCTCTATGTCTCTTTACATGTAGTCCGGGGAGGTACGTCTCAGGTCATTCACACCAGCATGGACAATGACTGAATCATATTTGTACTTGCTTTGGAGTGACCTGTGTGCTTGTGTTATGTGGCGGATTGTAGCAGCCTACAGGCAGCTTACTGTACCCTTTTCCTTGTTCAGTCTGGTGAGTGGGACATCAGTGTTTCTGACTATGGAGTCACCTGTTACAAGTGTACCAGGCATGTTGTTTGTCCTTATGGGCTGTGACTGTTTGGCACACTGACTTTGTGTACTATGTGTTGCATGTGGTATGTTTGGGGGTAGTGGTTGCTTGGGTGTCTGCTTTGGAGGCCTCTGTTGATTTGGTGGTTTTTAATTAGAGCCTCCAGGAATGTTTTTGTGTGTTTATGTCTTTGGTTTGCAGTTGTGATAGGTCTATGTGAGACTGGGTTTGTGGTGTGTGTGGTTACCTTCTCCTCCTGACTAGTTTAGACAGTACTGAGTTGAGAGAGCTCAGCCTCCAGTTTGAAGACGTGGTTGCATCTCTTACATATATTTGTATTTCTTGGGGGGAGGTGGGGGTTGTCTGTGTACATGGGGCAGGTGTAACATTGCCCAAGATTCACAGATTCAACTTGTTGTAGCTGGCCTTAGTAGATTTTATGAGTGGCCCTATTTTATTGCCATAATACTGATCAGAGATTACTTCCCTTTTTGGGTTTGCTCTATCATGTAGTGGCTTCCTCATTCTCTTGCATGGTTTGGTAATGGCTGGGGTCCACCATGCCAGATGCCTGCGTGTATGGTATTGGGCCTTGGTTTTATTTGGGATTGCATAATCCATGCATTCCTGACAGTGTTCATAGAATGCATTTATAAAGAGTTCTGAGGTGTGGCCCATATTTTCCACAGGCACAGGGCCTTTAATGAATTCCACATCAGTTTGGAGGAGTGCAAAATTTCCTTTACAGATGTTTTTCACTGTGGTTTTCTGGCCAGGGACTGTGGTCAGGATGTGAATATCCAGTGTGATCACTCTATGGTCTGATCTTACCAGTGAGGGATATACTTCTCATCTGGCCATAGAGTACCCATGTTGCTGATTATCACATCCAGTATGCTTACCCCTCTTGTAGGAGTGGTACGTTGTTCCTGAGCATTTTGGTTTATGGATTCTAGGAACCTTTGGCCTAGGGTGTTGGAGCTGGAATAATGCTCCCAGTCTATGTTTGAGTATTTTCAGTCACCCAATATAATGTTGTTTGGAGAGCTTGATATTTCCATGTTTTCCAATGTAGGCCAAGTGCAGTTCCTGACATTAGGAGGGTAGTCTGTAGCAGGCTACAAACTGGCAGGCAGTCTTAGCCACTGTTACTTGACCATGGATAGTCCATGCTGCTTCTTGTTGTGGTAGCAACATGGTGGTGTGGTTATCCTTGACAAGTATTGCTACACACCCTCCTTTTGTAGTTTGTTCCATGTTTTGGGGCTGTAAAGCATGGTATGAAGTGTAACCTGGTAGTGTTAGGGTGCTCTTGTGAGCCTTAACCCAGTTTTCTGTTACAGGACAGATATCAACATTCTCCATGCTGAGGGGAGTTTAGACTGCATGCATCTTGCAGTTTAGACATCTGGCAGTGGGTAGCATTACATCTAGGTTCTTATCCCTTGTGATACCTATGGAGGTGGGTTTGTGTTTTGAGCCTTACCTATTCAAGGCACAGAGAAGGTGACAACATCCTTTACCAGTATCCTAAAGGCCAGGACTGATAGGTGCACACCATCCCTAGCAGGTGGAGCATCGTGTCTTGCTCAGCATGTCATCCCAGGCTGGCACACATTGGATCCCCTTTGACTAACAACAATACTTAAGCCAATTATTGTAATTGATCATCTCATCTTCATATTGTGGCATCATGCTTGGTGAGGGTAGGATGTTAGTCAGGGTCATCAAGTTTGCATATACTACATGGTATTACATTACTTAACACATTGCAATCATGCCTCAGGTGGTGCTGCAGGGCTGTCTATGTTGGATGCACATACTACACTCCCTGTACATGTTTGATAGCAGGTTGTGTCAACTTAGGCATCCCTTTTACTATATGTGTGAGTCAGAGAGAGGTATCATTTTCTGGGTTCCTACTGAGCCAGTGTATGTGCTATGCGTTACCACTTTGCCAAGGACAAGGCATACTGGGCACGCCTCCTTCTGCCTACTGGGGTAGGCTCAGGTTGTTCCTCCTCCGAGTCACGCTCTGCCTGTGATTGGCTTGGCAATGGTGGGGGGCTGTTTGGCCCAGCCCTATGCTGGTCCTGCTGCAGCTGTTTTCACAGAATCATATTATGTAGCATAGCACATACCATGACAATTTGGGTACATGTAGTTGGTGAGTACTGCAAGGCTCCACCAGATGTGTCCAGGCACCGGAACCGTGACTTGAGAAGCCCAAACACACGCTCAATTACATTTCGTGTTTGTGCATGTGCCTCATTATGGCGTTCTTGTTCAGGTGTGTGTGCATTTCTGATGGGTGTCATCAGCCACGGCTCCAGTGCATAGCCAGCATCCCCCACTAAGTGACCATGTGGGATGTCCCCATTGGCAAATGTCAGGTACAGCTGCGTCAAATGCCAGATATGGGAATCATGGTAGCTTCCAGGGCAGCCAGCACACACATTCATTATTATGCCCTGGGCATCACACACGACCTGGCAGTTGATGGAGATGAAGCCCTTGCAGTTAATGTAGGCCCTACCCCGCTCACCAGCTGGTGCTTTGATGCATATATGCGTGCAGTCTATTGCACCCACTACCACAGGGTATTCCACTATTTGCTGGAAGAGACGCATATTGCTGGCCAATACCTCACGGGAATTGGGGAAATATACATGCTCACCGACATGTGCTGACATGGCATCCAGGAACTCGTGCAGTACCCTGGATGCTGATGCCTGTGATATCCCCATCATATCACCAGTTGGTCTCTGGAAGGTACCTGTTGCTAGTATTCTTAGGCCAACACATACCTTGGTTTCCACTGAGATGGGTTCCCCTCTGTTGGTTCTGTGTGTGAGGTGTGGCCTGCACAGCTCAACAATTTGCTGCAGGAGGTCTCTGTCCACTCTATAGTGCTCCACTATCTCCAGCTCATGTAACCCCTGGTAGGTGACCCTGGGCCTGTACACTCTTCTCCGTCTCCTCACTGTGGGTTGTCTGGTAGCATTTGCATAGTCACCACCCTCAGCAAGTTGCATATGTCTCCTTATAACAGCTATGGCGGTCCCTAGCATTTTTGGTCTGAGTGAAGCTTTTTCAGTTTTTACTTCTAATAGCTTACTCCTCTGTTGCAGTGTCTCTTGAGAGAAACATTCTGCACTGTTGTTTGCAGAGTTTTAAGTGCTGGGCTGGGCTACTGTTCTGCCTGTGTAATTGCCTGCTTCTGATTGTTTTCACCTGCTAGCTCTGCCAGTAATCCCTGCTAGCTTCCTACTATTTCCCATGCTTCCTTTTTCCCTTCTGTTTCCTCAGGGGGGAGCAACGCGCATACCAGCAAAATCACGCTCACAGTGGCTAACTCACATGCACATATGCTTAGACGGACTAGAATCTGCTTCTTCGGGTTAAAACGCGCGCATACCAGCGGAAACAAGCTTACAGGTGTTTAAACAGGCTCCTACATGCTTATTCTGCCTTAAACGCATGCACTCACGCTTACACGCGCGCACTCTAGCTTACTCTTACTTACCAGCATGCACACACGTGCATGCACGCCCAGCAAGAAACTTTGGTGTTATCCATAGTGTACACCTTCCATTTCTTGGCTTTCCCATGCCTACTTGTTGACACTCCTCTTTCCATGATGTGTGACTGATAGCTTTCACATGCCACTGTGCTCCAATGAGCTGCATTCCTTTCATACATTCCCCCCTGTGATGTCACCTATCTCCTACTCTGTTACTCCCCCTTATCCTACTCCTACACTGCACGGAATGTGCTCATTTTCTATGTAACAGTGAGATTCACTATCCTACCACTCATTTACATAGGTTTGCCTACTAATGCTTAGTTACATGTCTTACACTCCGCTTCCCCCCTTAGCAACCTCTACTCAGTGGCCATGTTGTTTTAGCCTGCTATTCCCTTCCATTGTAAACTCATGCTTTGCATAAACCCACATTTGTGGGTTTAATATTTTTATTTTTCTGTTTTTTTTTTTATGGCACAGCCTGTTTCCACGACGCTGCGCTATGTTTCATGTTTGCATCAGGGTACATTGCCAGTGACTACATATTTGGCCATTGGCATGCTGCCTGGGACATTTGCAACCTTTATTTGGAGCTGACACGGCTCCATTGTGTTATTTGCAGAACGGTACTCAGTTATCAACTGAGTACATTTCTGCAAACAACACGGCTCTTACACGGGCAGGTTTCTGCTTCCTGGATCATGAAATTACCTCATTTGCATGCCTTTCAGCTGCAAGTGAGGTAATTAGCATATCCACGCCCTGCCCGTGTAAGAGCTGTTTTAGGTGCTCTCTTACACGCACATTCAGGCTGTTCCTGGATCGCGATGGCTGCATGGAGTCTTACACTACTCTTAGACTCTGTGCAAGCCATCGTGAATCCTGCCCTATGTCCCAGTGTATGTAAGAGGCTATGACACAGGAACAAGTTGACAGCACCGCATTCCTTGCTGAACTGGTAGGTGTTGCATGAAGTCTGTGTGAAGACCTCCAGGAGTGCTTGGGCCTCTTGTGCATCATCATGGACATATTGTGCATGGATTTTACATGAAGCAGCTGTTCCTGTGCATCCAGACATCATAGCAGATGCACTTCCCATACCTGGCCTACCTCTGTCTTTGGTGGTGAAGCTTCCATGGTAGGAGGAGATTGTGGTCAGGCAAACGTGATGTTAGTTGAAGGAAGTATCATCTGATGTGGACTTTCATATGGTCAGAGACTTTGTGGCCAGTTGATACATTGTATGGGCCACTGGTCTCATTTACACAGTACTTCTTCTTGGCATGGTCTAGAAAGCGCCTATGACCCTATAGATGGGGGCATGCAAGGTATCTGTACACATCTCCTGTTGGTGCCCTTGAGCTGTCTGTCAGATCCCACCACAGTGCTGCAGGAGTGCTATGGTTATGCACTAGCACACACACAATCAGACTTCCATAAGGTACACCTTTACACACATGCACAGTATAAATATATATATATATATATATATATATATATATATATATATATATATGTATATATATGGATTCCTATTAGTGCGCTGAGATTTAAAACTTCTGAAGACCATATGGCTGAGTTTATATCTCTGAAGTTTCGAAATTCTGAAACAAACAAAAAAACCTCAAGAAAATAGAACAAAAAAACTTACCTGTATGTTTTTGCGGGGGGGGGGGGAGCCCCCCTGCACCCCCCACACCCCCTGCTACTTAAATATACCACTCCGAGATTGCATTACAGTAAGGAAAATGGCAAATCCCAAGTTTTGCACTATAAGGTGATCCCAATAGACAGTTTTTGGAGTTTCAAAACTTCGGAGATATGGTCTTGGCCATATGGTCTTCAGAGTTTTGAAACTTTGGCGATCTGATAGGGAACCATACATACACACATATATATATATATATATATATATATATATATATATATATATATATATATATATATCAGAGCAATTGCCTGAATAACTTAAATATCAAACTATCAACAGCAAACATACTGATGGAAAAATGCGTAATGTTCAAAATAACGACAGTCAGAAATACCTAAACAAAAAATACTGACAGTCAAAAATACCTAAACACAAAATATTGGCAAAACCTAACCACATGCCAACTCAATGTTTTTGCCGGGGGCAAGCCCCTGATAATTATATATACTAATTCTGAGGTCGCACAGCAGTGGGGAAAAGACATATACCCTCCCCTGATGTAACTTCAGTTTTGCCATTATTTTGTGTTTTGGTATTTTTAACTATGTTTTGAGTTTCAATATTTTCATCTGTCGATATTTTGTGCATTATGTATTTTTAATATATTTTTATGCCAGTATTTTTGCTGTCAGTGTTTAGGTCATTCAGGCAATTGCCATACACCACTACATATATACATATGTATGTATATATACGGATTCACTTTATAATCTCAAACTACTAAAATACGGAATTTTAGTATCTTGAGACTATAAAGCCGAAAATTTAAAAAGCCGAAAATTTAAAAAAACGATAGCCCACAACCACAAATTAAAAATCGGGATCATGTACATACACACACCACCACCACACAAGTAAGCACAAATACACCTACCTAACTACACTACAACAAACAAAACAACACACACAAACCCAACGTAAAAAAACAAAAACACCTACCCTACATATAAGTGTGGGGGGGCAACCCCCCCTGCACAACTCATGTAGAGGGGGTTGCGTCCTCTTCACCCCCCTGCTACTTATCTATATTAAGTCCGAGGTTGCACTAAACACACAAACACAATAAAACCCACCACTACACACACTCACACACACTAAAATCCCTACCCAATACCCTTACAAAAACACCACTTACCTGAATCCCCAGCTAAATCCACAAACTGCACCTTACATCACGAAGGTGCCAACACAACCACGGATTCAACACTTCCACATTCGATATTATGCAGTTTCGCATAACTGCACTTTTGGCTTTATATTCTCGAGATACTAAAATTCGGTATTTTAGTATTTCGAGATTATAAAGTGAAACCATATGTTGTTGTTGTCTTTCGGTTTTTCCGGGTTAGGGGTTGCCACAGCAGAACTCCAGTCCTCTAATGATTAGCAGTAGATTTTCATGAACGCTGAGGTGCCAGCTGAACTTTCAATCTTTTACGCCCATTTACGCATGTCTTTCGAATGCCCACCCAACCACGGGGAGGACATGCAGACTCCACACAGAAGGCCCTCCCCACACTCCAGCCGAGAATCGAACAGGAGAACCTCTTGCTGTGAGGCAACAATGCTACCTCTTTACCACCGCGACGTGCTCGCTGCACCACCGCGGTGTATTTATATATACATATATATTACGTGAATTGACATCCTGTGATAATTGCTATAAAAGATTGTTCCACAGTTGTGATCATTCTTAAGTGAATCAAGACAACTTTATTTTGCTGGATTGTTATCATAGGATCATAGGATCATAGGAAGTTACGAGGCTATTGACCCTGAGGCCCTTATAAGCCTAGCTAAGAGTTTAGCCCATGTTTAGACAAATCCGCTCCCAATGCCCCTGTCCAGCAGGGACATGGGTGGAATCCCAGGGGTATATTTTCTGTTTCCCATCCAATTATCCAGGTTGAGCTTAAAAAAGGGTAAACAGGTACTCTGCTCGATGTGGAAAGGGAGTCTATTCCATAGATGAGGGAGTCTCTGGGACACAAATCTGTCCTGCCAACAAGTCCTGTTGATGTCACAGACCAGGTTAAGGCCACGCATGCGGGTTACTCGAGTGGAGCTTGGACTTGCGGATATGCAGCAGTCCCATCAAGGTGGGGTCCATGATCGCCTTGTATGCCTAAACATACTGCTTATAGTATTTCTTGACAACATCTTATTATTGCTATAGAAGATTGCTCTTCACACCAATATGTCTACACAATGAATTCTTGCCTGTGAAAAGGTGTACAGTCAAAACAGGTTTAAAGCACATTGAACCTTTTTCATACTGTAAGCCCTCACAATTAGTAACACATCATAACCAAAGTTTTAGATAACACAACACTTTACACTTTATTGAGCTTGGTAAATCCACCAGTGACACTGATGGAATACATCAGATAGCACAGGGCCCTTGGCAGGTGCCCATATTCTGGTCATGGTATAAGTGGAATTAATGGTGGGCCATCCTGGTCATTCATACCCTGGCTCATCTGCAGAGCTAGAAGTTGGGACAGTTGCTTGGTGTCCTGAGATATGCAAATAAGGTATAGTAAGTAGGGTTACCATTAGTACATCAACAGCCCATTCCATCAAAACCGACTTTACCGACACGGCAGCTCATCGACAACTGAAGAGCTGATGGTTCCCACACGGTAAGTAACCATTTGGCCATCAACCAGAACTTTTCCTTTACCCCCACAGCAGTGCGTTCCCAGAGTTGGAATAATTATGAAGGGGGGTGTGGGGGTCATAGCCCCCCATATTGCTGGCTTTGTTTTGTTGGTGGTTTTTGACGGTTGGTGGCCAAATGGTTACTTACCATGTGGGAACCGTCGGCTCTTCAGTTGTCGATGATCTGCTGTGTCGGTGAAGTTGGTTTCGATGGAATGGGCTGTCGATGTTCTAATGGTAACCCATTAAGTATTACTATAATCAGAAGCATAGCTAGGGCAGAGTGAAGGGGGCAGCTGCCACAGGGCCAAGGTGTTGGAAGGGGCATATTCTGCAGATGCCAATCAGTGGTAGTGCAATACTGGCTAAATGCTGCTATCACATTTGCAGTCATGGCTTCAGTGCTCTGTGTATGGTATTCATAGAATGTAGCAAATCACTTGTTATATTTGAAGCAAGCAGTTTACTGCAGTTATTTAGAAAGAACATATTTTTGAGCTGTTGAGCGCAGAGCCCTTTTTTATGTCAAGGTTGAAGTGCTATTGCATCAGCACTCTGTATATTCGTACAATGGAGTAAGCTGCTTGTTACATTCATAGCAAGTGGATTTCTACAATTACTTATAAAGAACATATTTTTGAACTATTGGGCTTGGAGGATTTTGTTTTGCTCCTCAACCATGGAAGACACCATTTTGTTTTAGAGTTGGGGGGTTTCAGTTTGGGGAGCTGCACTAGGCACAATAAAACCCAGCTACAGCTCTCAGTATAATACATAACTGCTAATACTTATAAACTGTCATGCAGTTAACAAAAGATCTACCAAGAACACAGACTGGGAAACAAAGACTGAAGAGTTAAAAACTGCACATACTTTAATTAGCAAAAAATAAAAATAATTAAGTGCTTTTGTCCTTGGTTACAACTGACTTAATCAGAATTAATAAAAATATATGGCAACCTTATATATAACTCTTCAAACTAAGTAATTCATTAACTTATTAAATTGATTAAAAATCCAAGCCATCCAATACAAACTAATGCACCCCTCAAGCTCAGTCTAATCTAATCATGTTAAAAACAAAGAACTACAAGACCTGTACAAACACCTAACTAAAATAAAAATCATCATATCAGCATATATTAGTTGTCTGACCACACAACATATTTGATCCCAAATCATAGTGTCACTTATAATTCAACCATATAAATGTAAAAATCACTTACAATAATAATAAAATAGAAAAGCTTAAAGTAAAAACTATGCAGCTTTCAGTTTGAATATACTAGCCATGGAAATTGTTTCATTCAGGCCTGGTGACCTTGTGTCTTTAGTTCTCAACTGCTACTTGAGCTCATGGAACTCCAGGACATCATCAAATGGGCCACCTCTCTGCCCAGTTCTACCTGGTTGATGATTGTGAACTTAAAAACATGATCTGGATTCTTTTCTAAGTGTTTATACAAAGCATTTCTAATTTTTTTAGTCTTGATGTCATACATATGCTGATAAACCCTCTTCCTTAAAACATGCGTAGTCTTGCCTATATAAAATGAATTGCAAGACCCACACAAGGCCAAGGAAACCACCCCTTTACTCCTACAATGATATTTTCTCTGAATCTTAATCTCCCCATAACCATACACAAAGAAAGAGTTTCCCTCTGACATATATGGACACTAGGGATACCTACCACATTCATTCATCCTACCATCCATTTCAGTTTTAGTTGCTCTCTCAAGTAGGGTTTTAAAACATTGATCTTTTTATGTACAATATTAGATCTTTCCCCCACTACTTCTGTACTATGCTGTCCCATTTGAAACACCTTCCAGTTTCTCTGAAAAATAACCCTCATTTCATAAAAATCACTTTTAAAAAGTTAAAATAAGGGTCCTATTGTATATTTGGGGAACAACTTCCCTCTGTCCTAAATTGTTCACAGCTATGGTTCAGCTACTTCCTAATGGTGTGAAGTGACCTGATTTTTTCTTGTTATCTACTTCACTGAAAATGTCCATTAAAAAAAGAATCTGGGTAGCCCCCCAATTTGAACATGCCCCTTAGTTTGTCCCATTCAGAATGAAATTCACCCTCATCGGTGACCATCCTAGTCAGCCTTACTAGCTGGCCTTTAACAAGGGACTTTTTTTGATGTAGTGGATGCATGCTACTAAAGTGGAGAAAAGAATTTGAATAGGTTGGTTTACAGTAGATAGTGGATTCAGAACATGTTTTTTCTCTGTTCTTTCTAATGGTGACAGCCACAAATTTAACAGTCACCTTGCACATCCACTGTAAACCTCAAAAACCATGTGAAGGCCTGTAGACAGTTAAAAAATTCAAAAAGCCTTTCATCACTTTCCCCTCCACTAGAAAATCATGTCATCCAAGTACTGCCCATAAAAGACCCAGCTATTCTTAAAGTCAGAGTCTAATACATAGTGAGTCTCCCAGTATGAAAGTACAGCATTAGCAAATGTGGGGACACATACCGCTCCCATAGCCACTCCAGTTTTCTGCCTGAATAACTGTTTTTCAGAAACCAAAAAGTTGTTCTCCAACACCATACATGTGAGACTTCTAATAGTATCAGTCACTTTCCTATCCAGCTTCTTGTTGAACCAGAAGTATTCATAAAACCATTCTATTCCTGTATCATGTGGAATAACTGAACACAATTCCCAGATATTGATAGTTACAAATCTTAAATTATCATTGCATAAATCTTGAGAAATCTTAGATACGAAATCCCATGAGTTCTTAAGCAAACAATAATTGTTTTCAAAAATATTTTTGGTGTGGAAATGTATTTAGCCATACAAAATGTCTTAGTGGCCTTAGCGTCTACAATAGGGCGCATCAGGGCCTCTGTGGAGTTTGGCGATCCCAAAAATAGTGGGGGACTTTGGTTCATGGACTGACAAAAAGTTGAACTTGTCTATAGTAATATGATTCTCCAATAGCATCTCTTCCAAAGTCAAATCTATGTTCCTATATGTAATATTCACTTCATTAAGAGAAACCTCCTCATAGGTGTCAGAGTATAATGTTCATAGGTTAGTACTAAGCTAATTGCCCTTTTGAGCCATTTTAAGCTTAGCCAGTTATCCCTTGTGAGATTCAAACCCTGCACCTTGTGTTTGCAAGGCAAACACCTTGACCATTAGGCCACCCTCCCAACCCAACTCAATGTATTGAACATTCTGTGGGTGTAATCATAGTCCATGACCACCAGGCCGCCGCCCTTGTCAGATTTCATTATTCTGATTTACTTGTTCCTAACAATCACTTTCAGTAAATCTCTCTCATCTGTACTTAAATTGTGTTCAATAGGTGACCTAAAACCAGACTTCATATAATTCCTGACATCCATCTCACAGAGTTTTTCAAATAACACAACTAAGGGGCGAAAAGAGAGAGAGAGAGAGAGATAAAGAAGAATGCATTTCTCTCAACAGTAGAGGAAAAGATATGAACACACTCTTTGTGAACATTAAGAAGTATGAAATAAATGAAAATCCGGATTTTTTAACTGACTGTAATCCTCAGTAATTTACCAAAAAATAAAGGGACATGGCAAAAATATGATGAAAAATCACAGACATTCTGTTTCTCTACATGTGTGTGTGATTGTTTTTGTTTTTTTTTTCAAGAAAATTGGATGTAATGGCTGGGCATATTTGTGCCGATGTGTGTGTATGTGTGTTTGTGTGTGCGCGCGCGCCCGTGTTTGTACATATATGTGTATCTGTGTCTATGTATGTGAGTCTGTCTGTGTCCCTGTAATGCATGTGTGACTCTCTGTGTTTGTCAAGAAAAGTGGCTGTAATGGCTGGACACATTTGTGTGTGTGTGTGTGTGTGTGTGTGTGTGTGTGTGTGTGTGTGTGTGTGTGTGTGTGTGTGTGTGTGTGTGAATGTGCGCACATGTGTATGTATATATGTATGTATGTGTATGCATCTATGTGTGCATTTCAGAGTTTATTGACATGATTTACTTACATATTATGGATTTAAATACTTCCTCCAACAGCAATTACATACATTGTAGCAACTTTGAAACATTAGGTGGAGGAACTATTTTACATAAAAATATTCAAAAATGTATACACTAATAAAAACAAAATATGAAACAATTTAAGAGATAGCCCATTATCTAAGCATAATAATGCCTTCCAGGCAGGGGGTTATAAGTGAAATAGCAGACCATCATGGGATGTAGAAACCCTACACCTGCACTTTCAGACCTTAGAACACCCCTGGGCAGTTCATTATTTCCCCAGTAATGCCAGCCCTGTCTGGCACTAGCACCCGTATAGACACACGTGGAGTTAAAAATAAAATTGTGCCATCTTGCGCAACCACAGCAAAACAGACCCTTTGAAAATGACTGCTGAATGGAATCTAGGTATTCACCAGAAAAACAAGTGTTATTTAATGAACAAATTTCGGAAGTGGCCATGTTTAATTTGAATATGATCAAGTTACAAAACACACATTCTGTCTGTTTCATAATGTGCAATAATGCCCTATAATCTGCACTACTCTGGATGTCAGGCAGCAGGTGTAGAAATGTCTCTGTGGTCTGCATGTACAAAGGCTGTAAATACAATATAATTTTCACCACGGTATACCTTAAAATGTAAAAGTACACCAGTGAAGACATATCTGTTTATTCTTGCATACAACTGTATATTTGATTATATGAATATTTTAACTACCATTTTGGATTAAGTAAAAAACTACTATGCATCCCAACTTAATTTAGGTAAAGCACATCAGTATACCTTTAGGGGACATCAAGTACACATCTGCATTAGTGATACAAGTAGACTACACTGATGTAAGGAGGAGATACACTGGATACTAGTGGAGGTTAAAAGTGATGTTGATAGCACAATTATTCCATTTAACATGCAATCACACGTTGGCAGCAGGGATCATACAAAACTTTCATTGTACAGAATGAAAGTGTCTTATTCAGTATGACAAGGGTGGACACATAGATAACTACACTGTTGGAGACACCAGAAACATCCAAGCTATTACATTGTCTACCCAAGCATATAGTGCAGCCATTTACTACCCTGCTGCTGACAGGGATATAGCTGTCTTGGAGCTGTATGTGTCTCATATCCCCCAGAACACACCTATTTCTATGTGCTGTAGAAGCTATGCACTTGAGTGGAGCAGGCATTGTACAGAAGCACATTCTGCATCTCACCAGTTTTAATGGAATATTGAATTGTATTTTATTTATTTTATTTTGAATTTGTTAACTGGGTGGAGCATGATTACATTTAACAGCTATGTCAAACCATACATCACCAATGTCATCTCACAATAGTCATGTCCAGTTTACTACCTGACATAGATTGATCTAACAAGATATATAACAGAGGGGTGAATTTCAAAACGGATGTAGATCCCAATAAATGGCACTTAAAAGCTCTTGCTTAATACACAGAACCTGTTCAGGCTCTGAAGATCCCCAACTAAAGTAATAATTAAAGCCAGTGTCTATCAAACACAGGCAATTATGGTA
The DNA here is from genome assembly GCF_019279795.1 of Protopterus annectens. Classification (NCBI taxonomy): domain Eukaryota; kingdom Metazoa; phylum Chordata; order Ceratodontiformes; family Protopteridae; genus Protopterus; species Protopterus annectens. The sequence continues at coordinate 1,369,511,135 of NC_056732.1, read as the reverse complement.
TCACTGGGTTAATCAAGCCATTCTTAGAACCGTGCAGTTTATATTTCTCATGTTGGTGCTGGCCATGTTGGCTGTAGCAATAGATATTGAAGCAGAAAAACAAACAAGGGTGACTTAGATCATAGCTGTGAAGTACTGCTATACAGTGCAAAGAGTCTGGGTAGAATGATGGGGATACTGCATCAATGATATAGGAGGGGAAGGTGGACATTACTGATAACATGAAAACATCGGCCACTGAAAAGAGGGATAAGATAAGAGGTGTCTGTGTACAGGTTGCATAGAAATTGCAAAAATGTAGAGATAGAGATGGAACAATAATCTGCATAAAGGTGGGTATCACATGTCAAGCAGACAGGTGAAAGAACCAGGAATGGAGAAGAGTAATAAAGTTATGACCTAGGTTAACTGCCCTAGGAGTTAAGGCAGAGGAAAGGGGATAGTCTGTGGAGTGATACAGCTTTTTTTAGTCCAGAAACATCAAGAAGAAATGATAGACTAGAGGACAGAATAATGATGTATGGTAGGATGAACAAGGTAATAGTCATAGGGAGTCTGAATCTGCCAGGACCAGACTAAGAGATGCTAGGTTCTAGGGTGGAGAATAGTGGGACTTGATGTATTCATTAATGTCTGCTAGTAGCCAATTAATTAGGTGTCACATTCCTTTCAGTTGGCAACCTAGACAGCAATTTCACACAGCTGAGCATAAAACATAGAACTAAATGTGAGAAAATCCTTTTACCTAAGCAGGAAAAGCAGTTTGTTGCATTTTTTTTGTTGAATTAAAGTAATATTCTCACATTTAATATGCTTAATCACAACACTATCACTTTCAGTACTGCAGTGAAGTTATAGTAAACAAAGGCACTGCATGAAGTATACTTTTCAAGCACTGCCAGCTTGAATGACAGAAGGCAATCCACACAAACAACACTGCAGGTATGATTAAGAAGTCAGAGCAATCATCTCTGAAAGACTTAAACAGTAAAGCCTGAGGCCACAAAGTGCCCAGCTACCTAGTGCAGACCTGTTCCAGAAGAGACAGAATGTGAGATGTGATTTTAACTTATTAGCATGTCTATATGTATTACGATTTCTGTATGGGCTGACTCACAGCTCATCCCTTCATTATGGCACCTATAGTACAACATTCTGCTCTCAAATTAATTTTATCTTTTTACTTAATGTACACATACAAAAGTGGGCTCATTAGATACACTGCACAGTTGTAAAAATAAATAAAAAATATGTTTACAAAGAAAAAATGCAGTTTTTGACATTTTTGTTCATGGCTTTTTATAATTTACATACCTGGTTGCTCTGACAGATCTGGTGTTATTCTGCATGACTGAATGAAACGATTGTGATATCTGGTTGCTCCAATAGCATTAAATGATTGTGCCTTCCTATTTAATTTACCAGGTGACATTAAATTCTTTCAATTTCTGCAGTTACTTGGTCATGCATTAACAGCATAGTCTTCATGTTGTTTCTCTGTTGGCATTACCGTTTCTGCTACACAGACATTGCTTAACAGAGAATCAGCTTAAGTGACGTCTACATTGCTTTTCTTTCTAGCCAGACATTCAATGAACTTCCACTCTGCTGAATTCCCAGCTGCAGGAGCTGTAATCAGTGACAGTTTCTAAATATTGCCTGCATATACTTTAAAGTGTTTTGTGCTGGCATGTGTTTTCTGAAGGATGTAAAGTCTAAAACTGAAATGACTGTCATTATTTACTGCAAGTGAAGTACATTTAAATAGCAGTATAAGTTATCTGTGCAAGACTCAGATTTTTTTCTCTTTTTCCCATTCTTGTATTCAGGTATCACTCTTTCAAAATACTAGACACACTCACTTCACCAATGTTCACACTTGGCTATGTTCGGGCAAACAGTTAAATTATCATATAGGGGTCATCAATCATGGTTATAACAGGCAGTCAGCAGCATAAAGGTATCCCGTTTGGCACACATAACTAACAATAAGACAGAAGTGTTGTATGTGGCTTCAGGTGAATGTCTAGGACAAACTCAACAGCTGTCAGATGTGTGTATCAAACTCACTTGAAGTGTATCTGCAAGAGACATTCATGTTAATGCTAGGTGCACTACAAACTAGCTGGCAACTGATGAACTGAAGCACCTTCCTTTTCCTATATACCATCATCTGACTGGCTGATGGGGCTCAGATAAACACATGGGAGCCAGTTTTGTATTAACATCATGTCCAGATATGCCATTCTTTGGAGTGCTTGAACAGTAGCTCATTGTGCCTTGGGAGGATAGTATTGGAGAAGCTTTTGTACACATACTTGCCAGACCATACATTTAAGGACTGCATCTTTGACCCCTAATGTAGTAGCTAAGAAATGTGTATTATAGCACCTGTTTGCTACTGAAATATACAGGGGGTAGGATGTGGAAGGCTCATGTAACTTTGGATTACATCTGAGGGGTCAAGCATGAGGTCCTTTTGGTATGAGGTGTGCACAGTACATGTCACATATGGTGATCACTAATGCTCTTTCTGTCAAGTAATGGTCAAAGACATCTTGGTCAGCTGGACTAGTATTTTTCCTGGTACAGATTTGCTAGCATCATTATGGTCTGGATAGGTGTGTAATGCTTGCACGTAATATATTCCTTCTGGACAACACAGCCAGTTCGCATTGTTCAGTTCATTATGCCTCCCCTTTCAGCTGTTTTATAGAATAATCCATGTTCTGGAATGTTAACTTTAAAGAGCTAGGTATAGCACAATAGTCACGTCCCTTCTAACTATTGCTTAGCTTGGCTATATCCCAAAGTCTTGTAACGCCCTTACAGAATATTTCAAATCAATGCCTTATAAGTAAGAGCTGTCTTATGCAATGATCCCTTTGTTTTATGCAATATTGCATGGTTTTATACTATGTTTAATAGTTTTATAACTCTGTTCTGAAGACTGGTAAAATCTTGTTGGCCACATTTGAATATTTTATTGGTAGTATTAGGCAATTTGGCCTCTTATGTTTTCATGAATCTCATTTTTATCACACATCAGATTCATTGGACAGAAATAGTATATCTGTACTTCATGTGTGAATGTAACTGTCTGCAACTAAACGTTAAAAACAATAATCACACAAACTCTCCATGGCAAGCCAACAGGTAGCATGTCAAATACATTTTGGATGTTTATGTCACAATTAACAGAAAACTGATTAGGTATTGTGAATTTTCTTTGGGAATACATGCTTCTGGGTCAGTAAAATCAACTACCAAGTGTTGTTGGAACAGTGATAACTTTGGTACCAGTACCATTAACACTGAAGATATGCTAAGTGTTATGGTACAGCCTCTTGTAAATTACTTCACAGAAACAAAAGATAAAAGGAAGAAATGGAAGGTTCTGATAAGGATAGGCTAAGCCAGAATTGGTGTGATTGCTCAAAAAAGTAAAATTGTACTACTTATTGGCTGAATTGGTTAGATCTACATAAAGTGTGTATAATTATGAGATAAGAAAGTATGGTGTCTGAAAACAACTGGGACAGCAGTTCAAAATGAAACAAGAACACTGAACATGGCAGATTTCAGAACAAGCTTAGTAGAAAACAAGTTACAGAAGTGATACAATCTGACTTGTTTAGCTAAATTATATTGAACAATGCACCTCAGATTTATCTATGGCCCTTTGCACTTTAACCTATTAGGTTCACCAGAGGTACCTTACACGTTATATCCCAACGGTATCCTTCCTCCATGCAGTAAATCCCTTCAAAAAAGAGCACAATAAATGGAGAATTTATGATGGCTAGTAAGTGTATCTCACAAGACTACAAAATGATGCCCAGAGACTAAAGAGTTTCATAGGGAAACAGGCTGACAAGTCTAATATGGGGAAATATGGAACTAAATATTTACAGTATTCACTATACGTCCCACTAACAGGAAGGGTGAACAAGGGAAATGCAAGAAAGGCAAGACCTAGCTATAAGACTGAAGACAATTCTAGCTGATGACAGAGACATAGGTTCTGATTACAGATAAGGACCACTTTTTCAGTCTTAGATGCCAATTTCTTTGCCTTCTTAGGAAGTGGCAGATCATACTTCATCAGTGGCATGTTTCTTTTATCTTTCACCATCCAACAGACTTGCCTTATGTCATTTATTTACATTGTTGAATGCTGTTGCTGTTTATAATGCTAGCACCTCTTTATTAAGGCTGTCCAAGTCATTCATTTACATGACACAATGATACGGCTAAACGATCCATTCAAAGGTCAAGTCAAAAGCAAGAGAGAAGCTATATCCCAAGACACAGCTATTAAGTTTTGAGACCCAGAGCATACATACACATGCGAGCGCACACACACACACGCACACACACACACACACACACACACACACACACACACACACACACACACACACACGCACACACACACGCACACACACACACACACACGTGCGCGCGCGCACACGCACACCCCTCGCACATGCAATACCTAGCCATATTTTGTCAGAATTGCCCATGATATCACCTTTTCTCCTGCACTTATACATCGCAGATGATTACGGTCCATCTTTAATGCCAGACATTAAAGTTTTACACTTCATATCAGGAAAAAAATATGCTCCTACTTAACAGTAAACCTGCAAGCTACCTTAAAAATTATAGCCCAATATCTTGCCTTCTGATGACGTACAAATTTTGCACTGGAACTGATGCTGACAGAGTTTATAGTCATTTAGAAGAAAACTCAATCATGGCACTAGAGCAAAAGGGTAAATAAAAGAAAGTCATATGGAACAAAGGATGATTTGTTGTTAAAGAAAGTCATAGGGGAGAAATGTAAAAAGGGGAAGAATTTAACTATGGCATGGATTTACTATAAAAAAGCATTTGATAGTAGTCCACATTCATGGATAAAAGAGTGCTTAAAAATATATAAGATACATCCTACACTGATCAACTACATTACAGTGACCACGAAACAGTGGTAGACCACTCTGCAGTTAAGCCATGATAAAGGAAAAATTATTATTCCAGGGATAAAAATCCAAAGGAAATATTCTAGGGTGACTCTCTGTCCCTGCTGCTATTCTGTCTTGCCCTAAACCCATTAAGCTGTCTACTTAGCAGCTTAGGCCATGGCTATAATTTGGCTCCCAGAAAACAAAAAAATGTAAAGACTTTGCATCTTCTCTTTCTCGATGATATAAACTGTACAGCTCATCAGACAAGGAATTGAAAGAACAACTGCAAGTTGTCAAAACTTTTTCAGATGATATAAGAATGTCATTTGATCTTGATAAATGTACAAAAGCAACCTTTAAAGCAAGAAAACTGCAGCATCAAGAAAACATCAGTTTGGGACAAGAATGTGATATAAAAGAACTTCAGCAATAGGTTGTGTATAAATATTTGGGAATTGATGAAGGATCAACAATAAAACATGAACAAACGCAAATAAAACTTGGTAAGCAATATTTCAGAAGACTTAGGGCCGGATTCACGAAGGCTTGCATGGAGTCTAAGAGTAGAGTAAGACTCCATGCAGCCAACATGTCTGCCGAGCGATCCAGGAACAGCCAGCAGGGGTGTGCAAGAGGGCTCCTAAAACGACTCTTGCACGGACAGGGTTAGTTTATGCAAATTACCTCATTTGCTGCTGAAAGCTATGCAAATGAGGTAAATTTGCGATCCAGGAAACACTAACCTGTCCGAGTAAGAGTAGTGTTATTTGCAGAAATGTACTCGGTTGGCAACTGAGTACCGTTCTGCAAATAGCAAAACAGAGCCATGACAGCTCCAAATAAAGGATGCATCCAGTTGAGGAAGCATGCCAATGGCCAAATATACGGCCATTGGCATTTTTATCTGTTGCAAAATAATAAAAAAATAATTTTTTCCCCTCGATCTCCGATGTTTAAGCATGGCGCAGCGCCGTGCAAACGTGCAGCGCTCTAAAAACCAGAAAAACAAAACATAAAACCCACAAATAGGGATTTTATTCAAAATATTCATCTGCCATGCAAGTGAATGGCAGGCTGAAGACAACATGGCTACTGAGTAAAGGTTGCTAAGGGGGGAAGCTCAGTCTGTGAGATGTAACCAAGCATTAGTAGGCAATCCTATGCAAATGAGGATAAGGATAGTGAATCCCAATTTTTCCTGCTATGTGAACCATGTCCCTAGAGTGTAAGAGTAGGATAAGGGGAGTAACAGAGTAGAAGATGGGTGACATCATGAGGGGGTATGTATCAAAAAGACTGTAAGCTTATTGGAGCAGAGTGGCATGTGTTTGCTGTGAGTCACTCAGGACTAAAAGAGGTTTGTCTACAGTTTTCTAAACTGAAATCCAGAAACCGAAGGTGTACGCCGTGGCTATCACTAAAGTTTCTTGCAAAGCTGCTTACACTGTGTACGCTCATGTGCACGCGGGTGTAAACCTGTCTAAGCCTGTGTGCATGCATGTGTGTCCGTGTAAGCATGTGTAAGGCTGTGTAAGCTTGTAAACACGAATGTGCACCTGCCTAAGCCTGTGTAAGCCTGTGTGCACGCATGTTTGTACTTGTTTGCACAGTACTGCCCCCTGTGGAAACAGAAATGGGAAAAGGAAGGAAAAGAAGTAGTAGGAAGTTAACCAGGGAGAACTAACAGAGCTGCCAGGTGAAATCAATCAGAATCAGCCAATTACACAGGCAGTACACTAGCCCAGCCCAGCACTTAAAACTCTGCAAACAACATTCCCACATGTTTTTCTCGGAAACACTGCAACACTGCAGTCTACAAAGAGAAGTGAAAACTTAAAAAGCTTAAACTGAGACATAAAAATGTTAGGGGCTGCCATTGCTGTTATAAGGCAACATGTGCAAGATGCTGAGGGTGGTGCCATTGTGAATGCTACTGAGCAACCCACAGTGAGGAGACGGAGAAGAGTGTACAGACCCAGGGTAACCTACCAGGGGGCTACATGAGCTGGAGATAGTGGAGTGCTATAGAGTGGACAGAGACCTCCTGCAGCAAATTGTTGAGCTGTGCAGGCCATGTCTCACACACAGAACCAACAGAGGGGAACCCATCCCAGTGGAAACCAAGGATGTGTTGGCCTAAGAATACTAGCAACAGGTACCTTGCAGAGACCAACTGGTGATATGATGGGGATTTCACAGACATCAGCATCAAGGGTACTGCACCAGTTCTTGAATGCCATATCAGCACATGTCGGTGATAATGTATATTTCCCCAATTCCCGGGAGGTATTGGCCAGCAATATGCGTCTCTTCCAGCAAATAGCGGGATACCCTGAGGTAGTGGGTGCAATTGACTGCAAGCACATACACATCAAAGCACCAGCTGGTGAGTGGGGTAGGGCCTACCTCAACCACAAGGGCTTCCACTCCATCAACTGCCAGGTCGTGTGTGATGCCCAGGGCATAATACTGAATGTGTGTGCTGGGTGCCCTGGAAGCTACCACGATTCCCATATCTGGCATCTGTCACAGCTGTACCAGACATTTGCCAATGGGGACATCCCTGACGGTCACTTAGTGGGGGATGCTGGATACGCACTGGAGCCGTGGCTGATGACACCCATCAGAAATGCACACACACCTGAACAAGAACACCATAATGAGGCACACACACAAACATGAAATGTAATCGAGCGTGTGTTTGGGATGCTCAAGTCATGGTTCCAGTGCCTGGACACATCTGGTGGAGCCTTGCAGTACTCACCAACTACATGTACCCAAATTGTCATGGTGTGTGCCACGCTACACAATATGATCCTGCGAAAACAGCTGCAGCAGGAACAGCATGGGGCAGGGCCAAACAGCCCCCCACCATTGCCAAGGCCTGCACAGGCACAGCAGGACTCGGAGGAGGAACAACCTGAGCCTGCCCCAGTAGGCAGAAGGAGGCGTGCCCAGTATGCCTTGTCCTTGGCAAAGAGGCAATGCATAGCACATACACTGGCTCAGTAGGAACCATGAAACTGATACCTCTGTCTGACTTGCACATAAAATAAAAGGGATGCCTAACTTGACACTACCTGTTTCCAAACATGTATAGGCAGTGTAGTATGCACATCCAACATAGGCAGCCCTGCAGCACCACCTGAGGCATGATTGCCATGTTTTAAGCAATATAAAGCAGTGCTAAGCAGCTTTCACCAATATCTAGTATATGTAAACAAAATTGCTCGTGCAATGTTGGGCAAGGTCAGGGCAAGTTGAGCAAAGTCAGTTAAACATGCTCATATCTGCCTTACTGTTCCTTAAGCAGTCTGGTTTGGCCAGCATTAAAATAAAAAGCAGTGACAGGCTCTGAACCCAGGATAGTGTGCACTGCAGTCACAGTACTGAACCACTAAGCCATGATAGCATTTCAGTGGCACAGACACAGCAGGACAATTGTACACTAATGCAAACACAAAGCAATGCTGTATCATGCCCCTAAAGAGGCAAATGGGTAACCTTCCCCACATGCCTATGCAGACAGAGAACATCAGGTCAGGCGTTGTGATGTGGGTTGTGTAGGCTATGAAGTCGCAAGCTAATATACGTGACATTGGATGCTAAGATCTGTAGTACAGTAGTATGCCTCAAGCCAGTACGATAGGCAACAGTACAGACTGTAATGGTGTCCTGTATATAGCAGTGCAGGCACAGCAAATGTGTATAAGTGTCAGGTGAAACCTACATCCTATGTACACCCACAGTAACAATCTGGTGTGCCCATGGGTAGAAATGTACAAAGAATAGCTCTCCCCCCTATATGTAGAAATGTTGATAAGTCTATGCAAAGTGTCTCCTGGAAGTCCTGCAGACAAAGCATGATCCCTGTTGATCTATGACACAAAGGTGAGCCCTGCTGTAAAAATACAACTTAATTTACCATACACATATAGTATAAATGTGTATACTGTGCATGCTCACACACTCCAACAAATATAGTGGATTTCATTCAGCATCACACTGAAAGGTCATACTGGGCATGCTCACACACTTAAAGAAACGAAGCAAATGTCAGGCAGGAAGATACTGAAAGGTCATACTGGGCATGCTCACACACACAGGCTAAAAACGGATGTGATAATAAGGGATCTATGGATAAAAGTGTATAGTCATCTCTACTTCCAGAAACACATTCACAAAGTGGTCTGAAAATCCTGCTATGTGTTCACACAAACTGCCAAGGTCTGTGCATGTAGGTCAAAGGAGGTTGCCACAACTCAGCAGTCATCAGACCTGTCAGAGAGTACCACAACACACTTGCAATGAATCTGACTAGGCACGTTCAGCAGCTAGAAACACCAATGAAGTACCTTAACAAGAGGATTACTGGCCACAAATAGTTGCCCCATGCAACAAGACTGAAATGTAACCTAATCTGTACTCTGTTGCATACTGTCTACTCAGGAGATCTCTGCCCAACAGACAGGTCCATGTCATGGTTACACTCAGATCTGTTCTGAGTTACAGCTCAATGGCACTAAATGTACAGAGCCAACTGATATTGCCAACACCCTGGCAGATAGGATCAGTGTTAACTTTACCCCCCCTCTCACCCAGGAAAGAGCACATGTCTGTAATGGAAGACTGCAAAGTTGCTGTCATCACGGCTGCACAGGTAAAAAACACTCTCCAAAGCCAGTATCACAGCAGCCATGGGACTAGATAACTTCCCAGGTTGTGTAGTATCTACATCCCTGAAGTAAACATTAACATGTAAGGCCTGTGGCTACTGAAGTTTCCAGAGGACTGCAAAGTAGGAGCCATCATTGTAAACACAAAAGATGTGGACATCCTACAAAAGGGCCTCACTGAGATAAATGGCTGTTGTCCAAGCCATGGGCTATAGCTCAATGCCAAAAGGTGCATTATCATCACCTTTGTTAAAAACACTGTAGCCAAGAACTACAACATAGGTGGTAGTATACTTCATACTGTAAGTGTGACAAGAGACCCTGGGTCACAAGTGGATAGTGGATACAACTGTGATGAGCACATTCCCACAGTAGTCAGGAAACCCTCTTATGTGGCGCACCTCATCACAAAATTTGTCTCATGCAGAATAGAAGAGGACATTGTTCCTCTCTACTCACCAATCACTAGAAATCTAAAAGAGTACAACGCCACTGTTGCTATGTACCTCACAAGACAACAACAACAACTGGAAAGCCAGCAGCAATACCTCACAAAGAGCATTGGTGGCCTGAAATACATGCCATACACAGACCATAGCAAAATGCTCCATCCGTACTCCCTTGCATATCGCCTACTCAAAGGTGTTCACTGTGTAACATATAAAGCTATGTCAGACATAGAGCTGTTGGATATGATCCACGTAAAACACTCACAATCACCCTGACCTTTGGACCCTAGACCACGAGTGAAATACAAAAGGAAGGGGTGTAGCAATTTACCTTATGGATATCCACACCTCCAGGTTACTGGCAGAGCATGAGACCTTGGAGACCATGCAAGTACAACTAACATTGGGCAAAGCTGCCCATCAGATTGTAGCCTGCCACAGATTATGTACCGTGTCTCAGGAACCTCACTCAATATTCTGGAGAACAATGGCAAATATAAAGGTCCTATCAAACACCATTATATGAGGAGATTACAACTACCCAAACATTGAGTGGGTGAATTACTCGTATACAACGTCCTTTGCCCAATGTGTCCTAGAGTTAAGAAACTCTAACACTCTGGAACAGCTGGTCAGCATGCCCACTAGAGGTGACAAAATACTGGACATGATCATCACCAACATGGGGTACCAGTGTTCCACAACAGAGATAAACCCCTCGCTGGTAATATCAGATCATTAAGTAATCACACTGGACATCCACATCCCGCCCCACACCCAGTCAATGAAACCACTGTGAAGACATTTGCAAAAGCAAACTGCACACTTCCCAAGACCAAAGTGGAACATTCCGAAGACACCTTGCTATAGGATAATGGTATGCGATCTGCAGAATCATTTACAAGTGCATCCTGTGAGCATCTACAGGGATGCATGGAATGAGACATCACAAATAAAACCAAGATGCACTCCTCCAAAAATAGGACAACAAGCAGGTGTTTGTCATCCATAAATAAGCTAGACAAGAGAAGGAGGAAACAAACACATGATAGATCCAGCTTCACTAAAGGAAAGGCATCATTGATCATTATCAGGAAGAAACAATGATCACTCTTAAAATAGTCCAAGGATGGTGTCTGAAGACAAATAGCCAAGGAATGTAAGAATAACAACCACAAAGCCTTCGGTAGCTATACCAGACATGTAGGTGTCAACTTCCAAATATGCTGTCAGCTACTGAAAAAAGGAATGACATACACCAAACCAACTTCATTGCCCATACCCAGGGGGACAAGTTCAGTGTAAACTCCCCCCCATCACCCCAAAAGGGCTTGTGTCCATCACAGAAAGATGCAGAGACCCAGACGTTATGGACATGCAGGTAAAGACAGCCCTCACCAAAGCTAAGAACATAGCATCAATGTGACTGTATGTTGTCCCAGGCTGTGTCTTACACTAGGCCCATAAGGAACTACACCCTCACCTACATTCACTGTCCAGACTCAAGCGTACCACAGGCTATGTACCCAAAGAATGGCATACACTAACACTCATCCAGCTCCACAAAGGGTGTGCCAAAACAGAACCTGGAAACCATTGCCCAATATGTGTACTCAGCCTGGTCTACAGAGCTATTGAGCAAATTGTCATGGCCCCCATACACTGAGACAATGGAGATCTCCAGACACTGGACTCTACACAATTTCACCTTGTTAAAGGCAGAGCCTGGCTCCTAAACTTTGTTGACTTATTTAAAACAGTTACCATGAACATAGATGGAGGTGAAAGTAGTCCACACAGCCCACCTGGACCTTACTAAGGGCTTACCACACCATTCCCCACTCTGTCTTCATGGACAAGTGTACCAGCTTGAACATGAACAGCTATGTCACAGGATGGGTGGCCAAGTGGCTCACAGATCAAACACACATGTTCATAGTTGTGGGTGCCATGTCCAACTCTAAGCCAGTCACAAATGGCATCACATAGGTCTTGGTCCTGGGACCCCACCTGTTCAGTAGATACTGCTCAGAGGTACAGGCAAGCATGGCAGGTGTAAGGCTGAACAGGTTTGCAGATGACTGGAAACTGTGGTCCATAATTGACTGTACAGCTGACACAGACATCCTCCAGAAGTGTCTTACAGAGACAGATAACTGGTGTCAAAACAATGCTCTCAAGCTGAATGGCAAAGAATGCATAGTCATCCCCTTTGGGTAATACAAAGTGCGCACAAATTAACAGATAGGTGGTAATTCAGCATGTATGGAGAAAGTCATTATGGCCCTGGGGACACAGGTAGATAGTAAACTCACCTTTGATGATCACATGGCCAAAGTGTTTAGACATTCCTTCAATGTAGGCCATCTAATGTCATCTAATGTAACCCACTTCGTATAGTCTGATTATGTCATCATCCTACAAATATACCTGTGGAAAGGATAGCTCCCAGTAATGTGTATAGCATGTTGTGTTAATGCACACTCCTGTAGTGTCATAAAATAGTTAGGTAGGGGCTTGAATCCTGCACTGGACAACTTTTGTGTGGGTGTGGTCTCCTTGTGAAAGAGCAACCTTTTAGGAGAGTAGTGAAACACCTTAAAAGTGGTAATCTAACCTTTGTCAAGTCTGATGATGTCACCATCCTACAAATGTACTTGTGGAAAAGAGAGCTCCCAGTAATATGTATAGTGCATCGTGTTAATGTGTACTCCTCTAGTATCATGAAGTAGTTAGGTAGGGGGTTGAATCCAGCACTGGACAACTGTGTGTGTGTGGTCTCCTTGGGAAGAAGCAACCTTTTAGGAGAGCAGTGAAACACCTCAAAAGTGGTAATCTAACCTTTGTCAAGTCTGATGATGTCACCATCCTACAAATATACCTGTAGAAAAGAGAACTCCCAGTAATATGTATAGTGCGTTGTATAAATGCGTACTCTTCTAGTGTCATAAGGTAGGTTGGGGTTTGAATTCTGCACTGGACAACTGTGTATTTGTGTAATGTCTCCTTGAAAAGGAGTAACCTTTTAGGAGAGTAGTGAAACACCTCAAAAGTGGTAATCCAACCTTTGTCAAGTCTGATGATGTCACCATCCTACAAATATACCTGTGTGAAAGCGGGCTCCCAGTAATATGTATAGCGCATTGTGTTAATGTGTGCTTTTCTAGTATCATGAAATAGTTAGGTAGGGGTTTGAAATCTGCACTGGACAACTGTGTGTGTTTGTGTGTGGTCTCCTTGGAAAAGAGCAACCTTTTAGGAGAGGAGTGAAACACCTCAAAAGTGGTAATCCATTTCACAGCCAGTTGTTACATGGGTTTGTAAGGTGTGTGTGTGTGGGGCAAGAATACTGGAATGGGCCAATGTTGATGTAATGTGTGTGGGTATGTGTTAGCCCTAAGTGTCTGGAGTATGTCTGTATGTTTACATGCACACAGTTCCACCATGTGGCTGCCATATACAGGTATTTGTGGGACAGCCGCAGACTGTACCTGTGAGGCCTCACAGATCACCATCTCTGGCCATGGATGCGGTACCTGTGCCTGGCAGGGGTGCTACTGACACTATTAGGTACTAAGCCAGACTGGGTACTATCTTCAGAGGTGGATGGATGTACACTGGACACAGGTCCCTGTTGGGACTGTCCAGAGCCACGTGCATGTGGTCTTCTAGGACGTTCTATGGACAGCCCAACCCCAACATTGCTGGGGCTGGTACTAGCACTACAGGAGTGGCTGTGGCTTGAGGGACTTCCACGGTGACTGCCAGCTGCTGATGTTGCTGGCATATGTCCACATCGACAACTCAACCATCCCACACTGTCCTGACACATGGACACGACATTGCGGAGGATATCTAATGTCTCTCCCCAACGTCTATCAGTGACCTCGGTGTAATGATGGATGGCACCTGCTAGGTCATGGATACTGTCAATGACGGTGGTGTTATGTGCCCTCTGTGCCCTTAGTCCCTGTCTGGTGTACCGCTCCATATGTGCCTGTGCCTCCATGACAGTGTAGAACATGCGTGATGTTGTCATACCTGTGGCACGTCTGCCAGTGGCATGATGAGCAGCAGTGCTCCTACAAGAACCCCTGGACATCTGCTTATGTGGTACCCTTCCAGACATCTGGGTATGGCTGCTGTGTTGGGATGCATGTGCCATGGATACCACACTGTCCTGGCCAATGCCAACTGTACGCTGTCCCTCAGCTATGGGCATAGGTGATGGATGTATTGGCAGTATGACTGTATGCATGGATGGGGTGGACAGCTGTGTACTGTCAATTGGTGGCCCAACGACAGACCCTGGCAAACATGCCTGTGCCTCAACACACCTATCATCAGTATCACTGTTTTGCTCAGTGACATCAGTTTCCCTGCTGCAGTGAACCAGCCCAAGGTCAGCACCTGTGAGGGGAAGACAGGAAACACACTTCACGACCTGTACATGATGTCGGCACACATGCACACATGCACACATGAACACATGAATACATGCACACATACACACATGCAGACATGCACACATGCACACAAATGCACTCATCACTAAAACACACACACACAGACACACACACACACACACACACACACACACACACACACACACCACCAGCAATCCAGAACATACTCAATAGCGGGTGATGGTGGGGTACAGTATCACAAGGCAAACAGTTATATCACATGTGTCAGCATGCAGGACATGTGTTTCCCAACAGCATTCAATGCGGGTGTTGACAGCCCTTGCCAATAACACTATACATGTCTTTGATGCATGTGTGTTGTTGTTCAATGATTGGCCTCACCCTGGAACGCACTATGTACATGGACACGACAGTGCTGTACAAGTATTATAAGCTCTGCAATGTTTTGTGCACCATCTCTCACAGGTATACGTACCATGGCTGGATGTGTATCTGTGTGTCACAGATATCCATTTCTGATTAGAGCATCTGTGTCTTCAGCAGATAATTGTGAACACAGGATTAGCACATGCATGCTATGTATACACACAGGATGAGTGATGCATGTTTACCTGATGGAATACCATTGCTCAACATGGCCATTGTACAGTGGTTATGGTGAGTGTAGGACATATTGTGGACATGCCAGTGCCAGACATGACATGGCATGCTACAACACAACTGCAACATTAAACATCACACAGACACAGTGTGTGTCATGTGACCTATACACTCAATAGCATTACAAGACATATATGTGTCACTTTGTACAAATGGTGATTGCTATGCATATTGTGTATAGGTGCCTATGTTTGCACACACACAACACTGAGGTGCATAGCAGGTAATGCTATGTGTAGTACTGTGGTCACTGTAACTGGATGGTGTGTACTACCATGAGCCATCATCATGCAGCATCATGTGGTCACTCAAGGCTACTAATGTGTGCCAGACCGGCATATACCATTCTGTACCAGAACTGCAGTACCATGGCTACATTCACCATTTCACAGCCAGTTGTTACATGGGTTTGTAAGGTGCACAATAGGAGGCATTGCCTACCATGAATGTGTAATGTGTCGAAGAATGTCGCACAGCCACATGTGAGGCATCTACCCCTCAAGTATATTATGTGTGCTGTGTGGATGAAGTGTGGGATACTGTAGTGTGACCTTACAGCGGGTGTCTGAATACGCCATGTGTACCATGTTAACATGTACTGCATATGACAGTGTTGTGTATGTTGTGTGCATGTGTATCGACTCTGCCTATCCAATGTCCACATCAGTGTTGCCACAATTGTGTGGAATGCTCTGTGTATTGTATGTGTTTTAGGCAGCTACCCACGTTACTGGGATGTGCATAGTCTCACAGCAAACATGCACAGCATGCATTATGCGTATGTGTATTCGTGTACATGGCCTGCATCTCACCTATGACATGCACATTTAATTAGCAGTATTAAAGGTAGAACACACTCACCAGCATGGGTCGGCTGCCTTGCTGTCACAGCAGAGGGACCTACAAGGATATGAGACACTTTGTCAGTGGCAACAATTGTGGCATTGCTACTGTATGTTTGCAATCGTACAGTAGTACAACGGTTGACAGTCACAGGCCTACAGATTGTATTCCTAATTATTACCATTGCACAACACTAGGCACCACATCGTCTAACTACACAGTACACATCTCACATAAGCATGCTCTAACAATTGAGGTAACAGTAGTCTATAGCTATGCCATGTTACCTGCATGCTCAATGTCAGCTTGCTGGGTGACTCCGGCCTCCATGATGACACACGTTAGTTGTTGGGGTTGTTGTTGGCCAGGAGCAACCTGGCCCAGGAGCAGGTCCTCCACTCTGGTGATGGGGGGATGGATGGCTACCCCCCCACCTGTGGCAAGCTGCTGTCTGCGGATATCAGACACATGCTGCCGGACATGTCTAATTAAATCACTGCAGTGATGGCGTACCTGCTCATATGTCCAGTTATGCATGCCTATGTCATTTACCCGACAGACAAACTCTTGCCACAGAGCAGTCCCCTCATGCTGGTCCTGGCTGGTTCTAGAGAACAGCAGGGCATACTGCTGCACCAGGCTGGATGTTATGACCTCTTCCTCCGCCGTGCTATAGGCGGGATTACAATGGTGGGACATAGCCCTGGAAGACAATGAAACAATATATGTGAACACGTCATGAGGCACACATATATTTCTAATGTACAGATATCACTTAACTGCCATATATAGCAACCTATTGGCTGTCAGAAGATACACACTTTCAATACCACATGTCAGTACTCAACCCACAACTGCCTGACAGTGCCTGGCACACTCTATATATCAAACCACGTTTTGCACAGCAACAAACTTACAACAGTATGTAATACTATACAACAGTACATGGCACACTGTATGCGACACAATGCACAACCTAGACACAGGAGGTATATATCATGGTAATGCAACATGAAAAGTGTAATCCATTGCAATGATTGTAAAGTCCAGTGACAGTATCACCGGTATACCACACTAGTCATTGATGGCAGACCCCTGCCTAACATATGTGCCCATTTGTGAATATAGGTGGCATACTGCTGTACTACACTATACATGTTGCTAGATATGCATCTATATCCTGTAACACACATATGACCAAGGCCATGGTACAGGCACACACACACACACACACACACATCAGACATACATACCAGACACATAGGTATGGCAACACAGGTGACCTTTACCTGTGTACCTTACAGTACTGTGTGTCAGTAGTTACAAGACTGTATGCCTGAGGTATGTAATCTGTGAGGACTACAGGGAACACACGTAACAGTGGTTCCAATCAATGTGGACGTACACCATACTGTGCTGTTTAGTCATACAGCCTCAGGTAGTACTACAGTTCATACAGGGGTTGGATTCGCCAGCATGTACTGCTTTGGCCTACAATGGGTACCCCAGTCGACAACAATGGACTATGTCAGAATGTATGGCATACTGCTTTTTCAGCCTAGCAAGTGTATACACATCTTTTGCTGGGATCACAGCTAGGATACATAATACCATGACAGAAACAGTTTCCCACTAAGCTATCACACATAAACCAAACTCTGACACATTCACCAACACATTCACCATCACACTCAGTCAAACTCACATAGCAATTATTTCAACAAGTACATGTGGGTGTGTATCACTTCATAGGTAGGTAAGAGGCTATTGGCCCTAGGGCCTATAGAAGCCTAGCCATATGCTACCCTGGCCTTTGACACACAGGTCATTGCATTTCACGTGGCCCTGTCAAGCAGAGACACAGAGGTGATTGCCTGGGTGCATTCACTATCTCCCATACAATCTTCGTGATTATTTATGATGACCGCTAATTAGGAGCTTTGTTTACTATGGATAGTTGGTTTGTTCCAGAGTATGGGGTGTCTCTGAGATGGGAATCTATCCCTCCAGCATGTGCTGTTTATTGTGGTCAGAAGGTTTGGGTCCCTAGAGCATGTAGCACGTAGAGATTGTGATCTGTTTACGTGCAGCATGTCCAACAGCTCTGTTTTTTACATAGCCTAGTATGTTAGGCAGAGGTCACCTCTGGGTAGGCGGTATGCGACACAATGTAGTTGTGGGATTGTGAGATGGTCTGCATAGGGCATCTATTTGAGGCTGGTATTACTCTTTGTGAGGTATGTCTTTGTCGTTTCCAGTTGCTATGAATGTCTTGTGAGGTACATACCACATGGGGCATTATACTCTATAATGGGTTTTATGTGTGATGAGTAGAGGGGAACACTGACCTATATTTCCCTGGATGACACACCTTTTGTGATAAGGTGTGGCAGGTAGACAGATTACATAACTAGTGTGTCACTGTGATTATCAAAGGGGAGACTACAGTCCACCTGTGTCCCATGGTCTCTTATCACACTTTCGGTGTTAAGTAGACTACCAGCTATGTGGTAGTTCATGGGTATGGAGTTTTTGCCAAAAGGGATGCCAATGCAGTTTCAACATTGAGCTTGAGTCCATGGCCTTGTCACCAACCATCTGTCGCAGTAAATATGACTCTCTCTCTCTCTATATATATATATATATATATATATATATATATATATATATATATATATATATATATATATATATATATATATATATACATATATACACACACACACATAAATATAAACATACATTGGTGTACATATAGATATCCATATAGGCACATATACGGTCCACCTTTCATGGTGGGAATATCAATTATGCAAAGGTTGCGAGGTATACTGTTATGTACTAATATTGCACAGTGCTGTGCGGAATGCATTGAAGGTGTTCTTAGCACATGTAGCTTTAGCAGGCCTCACTGGCTTCAACACTGCAAACCTGACAATTCATACCCACAGCGTTTAACCACCACATGTCATATACCAGCACTGTATGCTGTCTTGTTTGCCACACACTACAACCTACATAGAAGTATGCACATAACAACCTTCATCAACATATATATGTCCACCCTTCACAAACAGTTGCAGTATGTCCCTTGCTCTATGCACATGTACAGATGCTACTATAGCTGACACAGACAGATCTCTCCGTATGTGTGTGCCATGCACACACAAGGTCCACACTGTTGTAAGTCCATGGACCTCACAGCTGACCTGCTGTGCCTTGCTGCAACATGAACAGGTGTCACATGTGAGCACACAGTAATATTAGAGGGTGTATATATAGCTGCAAATGCTAGATTAGCATACTAGCCTGGTACAGCTGTTGTCAGTGCTAAGCTACACGTTAATATGACTATCATGCATTTGTTACTGTGTCACATCCTTGTTTATATAACTGTATGTGCTACTCCCCAAACAGCCATTGTACACACTACTGTACAGAACAGAGATAACATGGATCAGATGTTTGACATTTAATGCTGAACTACATATAGTACAGTCATATCCCACTGCACACACCTACACACTGATTTCTCCATGGCAGTAGTTATGCAGGGCATCTGTTCATAGATACATACTGCTGCCACATATGGATGATTCAAAGTATGTAGAGTACTCTTCAAAAACATCTACTACATGCCAGTAAATACATATTAGTTACATACCTTTACTTTGTATGGGTTTGTATTATTAAGTTCCGTGTGTGTAGTAATACAATTATATATATATATATATATATATATATATTTATTTATTTTTTTTTTAATGTTGATTTTTTTTTGTTGCTGTTGTTGTTGCCAATGTCTGTCTGTCTGTCTGTGTTTGTCTCTGTGTCTCTCTTTCTTGCTTTCTTGCTTGCTTTCTTGCTCTCTCTCTCTCTCTCTCTCTCTCTCTCTCTCTCCGAGGCTGCAATGAAATGATTGCATGTGTGGATAGCAAGTACAGTGTGCTTTTAGAGGTATCTGCACATGTGCATGTGATGGCCTCTGCACCAATTGGTGGCCACCATTTGGTAATTGCATGCAGCCTGCTGTGTGGTAATTGCAGTAGTCACTGTCATAGCAACCCAATGCTATAAATTGCTAGGTCAGATAGGCGTAGGCCTTTCAGCTTTCCAAAGTGGGGCCCATGCTTGTTTGCTGTGGACACCGTAGTGTAAGTCAGAAGGTTGGTATACTTCTAAATGTTGCTAAGGGTGTAGCCAGTTATTTGTATGTTGTACTCAGACCTGAATGTTGCCTCTTCCAGTACACAGTTGTCAGTGTAGAATTATACTCACCCCTAGAAATGCTAACACAAGATACATGGGAGTATGGAGTTTCTTTGCAACATCTACAATTAGCTGCCTTACATATGTAGTTATTGAGATGTTTCCATTTGGCACATGAGCTGTTTGGGGATATCTATACTGTGGATATTAATGTACTCACTTCTGCAGTGTTTGTGCTTTTTATTTTGTTGACATTATCACAGGATGCTCATGAAACTGGACAATTCCAGTACTGAGTATGCCTACCTACATTCTTGCTATACCTTGAACACACTGGTATCTTGTCCTGCTATGATACTGTGTGGGGGTTGTGAAGTGCTGCTGAAACAGTATTTACTGCTAGAATGTCTGGTTCTGTTATCACAGTCATGTAATGCAATTCCACAACAACTGCTG
Organism: Protopterus annectens; assembly: GCF_019279795.1. Classification (NCBI taxonomy): domain Eukaryota; kingdom Metazoa; phylum Chordata; order Ceratodontiformes; family Protopteridae; genus Protopterus; species Protopterus annectens. Next base: position 1,369,490,445 of record NC_056732.1, on the reverse strand, counting down.
GTATAGTTCCACAGAATAGGTTTTGTGTTATGGCATTCCTACCTTTCCTTTATATTCACACATTCTGATGCATGATATATATATTTCAGCAACATCTTGCTGTATATCTACTGTGGCCTAGTGGTACTGCATGCAATCTGGTATGTCCAAGGTCCGGGGTTCGAGACTGGCAGTGGTGTTTTATTTTGCTACTGAGCAGAACAAGGCCCCTCATATGTAGGGTGACTAAGGCACTTTTAAGCAGTTGTAAGTGGGTTTGTGCGGGTTTGCGCGATGCTTAGCAATACTTAGCTAAGTGCACACATGCGCACACTCACTCAAACTCGCTTACTACTGCTTAAAAGTGCTTACTCCTGCTAACCCCATGCTAATTTCTTTTAAAGAAAAGAAAATGGGGAGATAGGAAAGTGGTGAAAAAGGGGCACAAAGAGGGAAAGACAGTAGGGAAAACAGCTTGGGATGTGCAGGACGGGTGTAGGGAAGGTCCATAGCTGCCCATTTCTTTAACAGCAACAGCTGTGCATATGCTAGTAATTTGGAGGGAATTCTGAAACCTTCCACTCCTGAGAGAGGGGTGAGGACAACGAAGTATATTGTATTGGCAATTGAATTTCAGTTTCTGTGTCCAGCGGACATTTGTGTAAAATGGGCAGCTATGTATGGGGCGTAATTTTTTTTGTGGGAGCAGATTGCCGATTTTTCTTTTCAGGTGAGAGTGGAATGTGAGGTAGGGGAAGTAGGTATGTTGTGGGAGGTAGGTTGGGGAGGTAAACAGACAAGACAAGATGCATACAGGGGTGGAATATGACATGTGGGGTGGGTGAACACAATTGACGGGGAAGGATGTTTGGAAATCGCAAGCCCATGAGCCCACAGGTGGTAACAGTGGAACTGAGATCCCCACCCATGGGCAGTCACCACTGCACCTTCACAGCCCGGAGGGTGGCTGTGCTGGAGGCTGCATAGGAGGGGCAGGCTCACCCGTGAGAAGCAATACTCTTGCCTCGAGCTGGTGTAGGGGATCAGCGACTGAACGCTGGATCTCCCTACACACCACAGCCCAGACCCTTCAGAGGGTAACAGATGGCCCTCCTCCTGCCATGCTTGCATGGGGGGGAAGAGCCCCATCCCCTGCAGTGCTTCCACCCAAAGGTGGCACAGGACCAATGGAGGAGGGGGGCCCGGGCTGGGCACCGGACCTGCTGGTGCCAGGTGCAATTGCTAGCTGAGGTGGGACAGGTGGGTCCGCTGGGACCGGCCTTCCCATACATTCTGGGTTTAGGTGTATTTAATAACAACATAGCCAACAGCATTCAAAATTAGTTGTAACAGCATGCAGTAATATTCCCATTAACCCAACACACCAGAGTTCCAACAGTTGAACAGCAAGCATAATACATGCATATATAGAACAACAGTGGGCATTCCAACAGCATGCAGGATTGATTGGTGGAAACAGGCCACTGAGATTGTGGTGTTTGAACAGGGCACATGCATCAAAGTAAATGCAGATATTTATAGAATAGGACATATGTCCCAACAAATGTTTTGAGATTAGACATACCCATTGAGGTGTAGAATTGCATTGTTTATGCACATACAGTAGGGTGTAAAAAGATACCTTCATTAACATCTTATATGTACTTATAGTTTACACTACATTCCTATTGACTGCAAGTGTATATCCCCTACATGTAGTATTACACTAGGCAACATGCACTAAGTTGTGTAATGGGTTTGGCTAGTTCATTATACACCTGACCTATATCTGACATACTAACTGTCCAGGATGCAGATGTTACTGCTACGTATTTATATATTTTATTTATATTTATATATCTACATATCTGAATGTGTTCACGTGACATTATCAGTTATATTTCTACAACCCCCCCTACATTTCTAGCAGCACACTCACATTTCTGGGGAACACATTAACAAGCTACTCATGTGCCAGATTTACCTGTGCATGCCAGCCGTTAACCAACTGTTGAGGACTGTATATATGCTTCACAGCTACTGGCACTCCCTTCATCCACTTTATATGGGACTGCCCAACTGTGGGTTGACAGCACTTAATAAAACAGTACTATTTATATAATTCAAGAGTACAACAACATTTCAAAGTAAGTGACACGGGCACACCTCCAGGTATTATACCTTTATTAATTACATTACACACTTTTCTAAAGGCTCTGTCATTTATTTGATATTACAGTGCATGCAGAAGACTTATTCAAGACATATTATACCTTTATTAATGGGTTACAACACTCTTTTTCAGGCTCTCTCACTGATTTTATATAACAGTACATGCAGAGAAATTATTCATGGCATTTTATGCCTTTATTATTGGGCTACAACACTTTTTTTCAGGCTCTCTCACTTATTTTATATAACAATACATGCAGAATAATTACTAACCTGACTGGTGGCGCAGCCTTAGCAGCCTATCTGCATAGGCTTGCTGATTCACAGCACGGACACCTGCATTTGTGAAGTAAATGAAGGGATATTGAGACATACCCGTCCATTTTATAGACTACAATAGCTATTCTTACATACTCCGTTCCATGGATACCTACTCAGTAGTGGGGCATTGTCATTTCCACGGGCCTCCTGTATCCACTAGTTCAGTTGGTCCTGCTTCCGTCTCTTCAGGTCTGCATGGTGGTGTCTGACCTGCTCACCAGTCCGAGGGATGTCTGTGGCACTGGTGAGATCATATACTAGACAGTTCCATGCCTCCACTTTGTACTCCATGCCTTGAAACTGGCCCTGCAGGAGTCTTGCATCATGATGATGGACAAGGAGCCACACCATCAGTTTTGACTCCTCAATGCCCCACCGTTGCACTCGAAATTGAGAGCCCTCTCCAGCACCGGCTGTTCTGTCTGCAGATGGGTGCTACAACCAGTTATGGCGATTATTCCCGCCTATGGGGCTTAAATATGGCTCATGTCCCGCACTTATTTGTGATTGGCCAGTTTTCAAAATTCTCAGCTGAGTGCAAACCTGCTTAACACTGTGTAAACTTTCATTAATATGTATATATATGTTGACAGTGCATGAACAGCAAAAGCTGTCATGGCTTAGTGGTTCTATACTTTGATTATGATGCACGGTATCCTGGGTTCGAAGCCTGTCATTGCTTTTTATTTTACTACTGCCCTGACCGGCTAGGAGGTGTGTCTATGTTTTGCCAACTTTGCTCTACTTTGCCCCACGTTGCTCTATGTTGCTCTACATTGCCCGACGTTGCCCAACGTTGCGCTAGTTGGTGCGGTGCACAGCTCCGCGCAAACATGTTTTGTATGTGCTAGTTGGTGCGATGCGCAGCTCCTCGCAAACATGTTTTGTATGCGCTAGTTGGTGCGATGCGCAACTCCGCACAAAGCTATTGTGCTAGTTAAAGCAGTGCTTAGCTATGGGCAATTATATTGCGCTAGTTAAAGCAGTGCTTAGCTATGGGCAATTATTCTTAAATGTGCTTAATACTGGTAAATGTTGCTTAGCAGTGCTTCACATTGCTTAACATAGGTTACTTATGCATTCATTAGTATGCATGACCGTTTCACCTTCTTATATATATTTAAAATATCGTTCACTACTACATAGGCCATTTAAATGCATTTTAATAGAATTTAAAAGGTAAATGTCAGGAATTATTTTTATGCACAGATTTCATAATTAAAATGGAAAGGGGAGTGGTGGGACTCGAACCGGGAATGCCTCCTCTTTATATGAAGGCTCTACCACTACGCTATTGCAATTTGGCTTAATTTGCATATTCATAGTTTATTATCCTCTTCGATGTCTAAACTGCTTACTGTAGCTAAGCAATGGGCACACCCACACACACACGCACAAATACGGGCAGCTATTTCAGGAATAAAAAAAAATTTGTTTTAACTTTTATTTCATTTGTACAGGGGTTTTGAATGCGGGGGAGTGTAGTGTTGGGGGCATACACATTTGAGCAGACTTGCTCATATCTGCTGACATTTGCAGAGTTAGGCACTTGCAGGGGCGTGGATATTTGGACTGCTCGGCAGTCTGACATGCCCCCTGCGCTCCTACATGCTCCGTGTTAGCCTGGGAGTTGAGTCAGCATGCCCTCATGCATATGCATGATGTGCTGACATCTAACTCTTAGACAGCAGTCTCCAAGTAGGATTTCGTTCATCCTGCATGGAGGATTACTGAATCCCCCCCTTAAATTAATCCTGAAAACAGCTTTGACATCTAGGACCAAAATCCAAGCTATAAACCAATTTGCTCTTCCTGTCCTAAATTACAGTTTTGGAGTGATTGACTGGCCCCAAAATGTGTTGGATAGATTAGATAGGAAAACAAGAAGGATGCTTCATGCTCACCAAATGATATATAAAAATCAGTGCACACCAAGATTATATATTCCCCGTTCTGAAAGAGGGATGGGCCTCCTTGAAATTGATTACATGCATAGATCTGCAATTGTGGGACTCCATGCATATCTGCTGACCTCACACGATGCAAACATAGTGAATGTTTTGAAACTTGAGGAGAATAAGTCTAAGATGACTTTCCTGCTTGGGCTAGCAGAAGCATATTAGTGTCAAGCAGGAATGAAAATCAAACCACAAGTAGATAAAAATCATGGAGCAACTGAATGTGCCCAAAAAAACAAAAGAAACAAATATAAGGTGAAGGATCAGATGAGAGGGTAAGAAATGTGGAAAATACATAAATATAGTTACAAGTATGGAAAACTTCTGGAAGCACCTTATGTTGATCAGGAATGAGCACAGGAATGGTTAAGGATAGGCAAATTTAAACCAAGAGATGAAAGGTTAATATTGGCAGCCCAAGATAGTGGGCTACATACACGTTAGTTTACAAAGTCCATTGACCATTGAACATGTGAAAGAAACAGACAAATGTAGGTTTTGTAAAACTGAATTGGAAAGAGTTGCACACCTCATTGCTGGTTGCGACATACAATGGCAGAAGTACTGTATACTGAAAGGCATAATAATATGGCAAGAACGTTGCACTGGGGATTATGCAAACATTATGGTATTCAAATGGCAGAAAATGATGAAGTCTACATCACATAAAATCATCCATTACCAACAGTTCAAAAGATAGATGCTAGAAAACTGGATATAGTGGTCCAAGAAAGGAAGACAAAAGTAGCATTGATCATTGAAATCACCACACTCAGTAACTACAGTGTCTTGCTTACAGAGAGACACAAAATCATAAAATATCAGGATTTGCAGGCAGAAACGAGAGCAATGTGGAAGAAATATACATAGATAGTTCCAATAGTAGTGGGAGTGACAGGTCTTGCAAAAAAGAATCTACAATCATATTTAGATATGCTACCAATACATGTAACTCCATATGATTTGCAGAAGGAAACATTACTGGGTACATTGCGCGTGCCGCGAAGAACACTTTTGGCTGACATCAAAGACTGAAACAATACTAATTTCATGATCTTTAATCATACTTTGACTTAGGAATGGGGTGCATTCCTGTCATGGTATTAGAAATCCAAAAGATTTGGAGAAATTAAAAAAGTGAAAAAGCTGTTATTCTAGTGACTTTATAAGTTTAAAGAGTAATGACTACAATTCATATCTGTTAGTGTTCCTTTATCATCCCATTAGTTTTGACTGTCTAAAGTTATTGTGCTGCAAAGTTGAGAGATATGCTTACACATGCCTTGTCCCTCACATTGGGAAAAAAAAGCTTCCTAAACTAACTTGGCAGCTGCTGTTTCTTGTGTAAAGGGTGTACTGTTTGAAATCTTTCCCCGTCCTTTGTAATTTAACTTTGTTTGCATTTAAGCTTTAATTATTATGCTATAATATCCCTGTTGTCTATTGGCAGTGCAGACAGTTTATATTCACTGTGGGAGATGGGAGGGTGCTGGGGCTGAATCTTTTTAAGCACCTTTAAGGCATGGTATTTAGACAATCCCTAGTGTTGATTGTTTCCCCACCCAAATCATCTTCATTGTTTTAATACATGCCTTTAAGACAAACTATAAACAGTATTCCTGGTGCCAGTGTCCCACCTGACCCTGTGCCATTAAGGCACAATGTGTGTACTTATCCCTGGTGGCTAGTGTTCCCTGTCACCCATGTCTTTGTTAAGCGTCTTTAAGGCATGCTGTTATGTTATCACTGGTTTCTAGTGTCCTCTCCCCATGATGTCTTTGTTTACTGCTATTAAGGCACAATATTTAGTATTATCCCTGGTGACTGTTGTGTTTCCTGACCATTTCTTTGTTAAGTGACAAAGAACAATGTTAAGCATTATCCTTGGTGGCTAGTGATACGCCTGACCATGTCTTTGTTAAGTGCCATTAAGGCATATTGTTAAGTGTTATTCCTGGTGGCTAGTCCTCTCCCTGACCCATGTGTAAGAACTGGTTAGGCATGATATGAAGGACTTCTATCTGATGGCTAGTGTCACCCCCACACCCATGTGTAAGTGCCTTGAAGGCAAAATATGAAGGAGTTATTCCTAGCAACTAGTGTTATTCCCAGTGTTGCAGGATTTACTTTTTATTCTAGGGGAGTGTGCAACACACACATGCATACACATACCTATCATGGTTGTTTAACCAACCCCCTCACTAACCCCCCAACTGCAACCTCAAAAGCAGACACAAACTCATACATGCAGCCACACATAAACACAGACAACTGTCTCCCCCACCAACACTACCTTTCCTCTAAATTCCCTGTAACTTACTTCTACCATGATAGCTGACTCTGAGCTTTTGGCCACATTCATTACCATGACTGGCAGGAGTGGTAGTGCTAATTTATTCTTGACTTTGTAAATGCCTTACTGCAAGCAGTTCTGAGGAATGGCACATGGCTAATGATGATATGCCTCTCCCCTGGAATGCCTCATTAGCATTTACCATAGCTGCACAACCAATCCACTGTCTTGCTGCATGCCTTTGTGTTGAAGTTTCATGCTAAGGCTGTCTCTGAATTAGAAATAGTTTCCATGATGTGTTGACCTTGTGTGCACCTCACAGTAACCTTTCTGAATTGGGCCCACTGATTTTATTTAGATAGCTTGATTTAAGGGTGTGAGATTCTATGTCTGCATGGAAAATAAAAAATGGACTACATGACCAACATATGATGTCTGAAATACAGAAACAATAAAAGAGAGAAAAGCAGAAAGGATCAGAAAAAGTAGTACAATTGGTAGGAATTAGGATGGGATAAATTCTTCATTGAAATAGAAAAATATAGGCTGAAAAAAAAAGAATTGTGGAGAAAAAAGTCAATTAAATGAAATGGATACAGAATAAAATTAAAAGAAGGGAGAGCATCTTATTTCCAAGTTGAAGTCTAGTGAGCCATTTGCTACAAATTCTGTATAAATGGATAAAACTGGATTTCATGTTTAGAGAAGATGATTTATATTGCTACAGGAGAAGAGAGCTCCAAATATCTACATAATCTAATATATGATCAGGCAGCGAAGGAGAAAATTGTTGAGTAAAACCATAAAAGACCCTGCTCAGTATGAACTGATCTCCAAATTGTATGAAAAAAAATAACATAAATAAATAAATCCATTTATCCATCTATACATACATACATGCATACATACTCTGGACTACATGGACCATTTTTGTTAATGGTTTCTCTGGTTGCACGGAACACACACCAATGTTTGAGATACAGACATATCTACATACTACAACTAAAATGGACATTGGTGCCTTACTAGAAGGAAATGCTGCAGAATATGTAGAAATACAGAGGAGAACATCTACTCCATTTTATTGCCTAAAGACTGTTATACCTCCAAATGTTGAAATTATTTATGCCTCTAGCTCTATTACTACTTTAACTTATACCTGAAGAAGTCACATTATTTGCATGGAAATTGGCAACTCCCATAGACTGCACCATAGGATCATAGGCTGTTACTAGGCTATTGGCCTTGAGGCCCTTATAAGCCTAGCCAAGAGTTTAGCCCATGTTTACACAAATCAGCACCTGATGCCCCTGTCCAGCAGGAATACGGGTGGAATCCCAGGGGTATATTTTCTGTTTCCCATCCAGTTATCCAGGGTGCTCTTAAAAAGGGGTAAAGAGGTACTCTGTTTGATGTGGAGAGAGAGTCTATTCCACATATGAGGGAGTCTCTGGGACACTAATCTGTCCTGCCAACAAGTCTTGTTGATGTCACAGACCAGGTTGAGGCCACGCATGCAGGTTACTCAAGTGGAGCTTGACTTGTGGATAAGCAGCAGTCCTATCAAGGTGGGGTCCATGATTGCCTTGTATGCCAGACAACGGTCACTTCTGAGGATTCTGTATTAAACTAAGTAGAGATAGGGCTTTAAGCCTATCTGTGTATGGTAGATAACCAAAAATTAAATAAATAAAATAAACTGCTACCAAGCTAGCCCAGCTCTCTCCTCTTTTATAAAATTGCAGTTTATCATTCATTGTCATCTTGCTTGTTTATCCTTTGGGAGTTTCTACGACCTGCTTCAGTGAGTTACATCATTTGGTTGTGTTTATTCTTCAAGAGTTTCTCCATTTGACTGGGTCTATTGAGGTGTTTCTCTGTGTCGGAGGAGAGAGCTGGGCTAGCTTGGTAGCAGTGTGTATGGTAGATGTTTGAGGCCCTGGATTCACCTAGTGAGGAACCTCTGTGGTCTCTCCAGCTGCTGCATGTCCTTTGCAAGGTACACGCCAAAAGGTGCATTGTACTCAATAATGAGCCTTATAAGGGAAGACTACAGGGATGCTATAACCTCCTTGTCCCTGGATGAGATACCCTTACTTGTGAGGTGGGCCATGTAGAAGGCCTTCCGTACAATGGAAGTAACATGATGGTGAAAAGTCAGGCTGCTATCAACCAGGGTGCCCAAATCCCTCACTACTGATTGAGTGCATAGGACGTTTTTAATGTGATAATTTGTGGGGACGTCACTCTCCCCAAAGGGGATGATGATGCATTTTTTCGGTATTCAGCTTGAGTCCATGTTTCTGGTACCAGTCATTTGTCTGAGTGAGACCCTGTTGGAGGATGTCCACCATCACTAGGGGAATTGATGACAGCACCCAGCTTGAAGTCATCTGCAAATTTCATTAGCCATAGCCCACTGGTTTTGGCCTGCACCTCAGAAAAGTATATCCCAAATAACAGAGGCCCCAAGACCAAAGCCTGGGGGATTCCACCTGTGAATAAATAAATAATTTTTAAGTTAGTTTTGCTCTATATGAGGTCATGCAACAGTAGTGAAAGTGCAACTTCAGCGATCACAAAAAGTGATTGTAATTTCTGTGATTTTTCTTCCACCAAGCAGCATTTAGTGTAAATGCTGATGGTGAATCGACTTTATCCAGTTTTTTTAGTACAATATCTTAGTACAGTATCTATAATTATAGATTTTCATTGATTCATAGTTTGCTGAATCACATATCATTGAATATAATACAGTGACAACTCATTTAATTGAAAACTCATTTTGTGAAATCAAAGTTTGTAAGTAACATCGTATAGAACAAAACTAACTTAAAAATTATTTATTTATTCACAGGTGGCAAGCCCCCCCCCCCCCCCCCCCCCATATGGGGAGCCCTTGTCTACTTGCATCCCTTACTTAAATATACTAATGTTATGGGCACACAGTCATTGAGAAAAGACCACACATAATAAATAATTGCTAGTGCACAAGCAGAAACAGCATCAGCAGTGATTGTTTATAGGTAACACTAATCACCTGTTTGACAATCAACCAGATACATATCCACATACATTTCTGCATAGTTGTACTTGACTATTACACAGTTTCTATGGCTTATAAAAAATATGTTGGATTTGTTTGATTTGTCTGAGGACTGCAAATGTGTGGATGATTGTTCTTACACTATAAAGAACAGAATTTGGGCTCTACATTAAAGTATTCCACTCCTTCTCTGTGTTACATTTTCTTTTCTGTCTCTGTATATTCCTTCTCTGTGTCACATTTTCTTTTCTGTCTCTGTATATTTCTCATTTTTTATATCTAAGTACACACACACACACATGCACACACAGGCTAACAAAAATATAGATGTGTGTGTGTGTGTGTGTGTGTGTGTGTGTGTGTGTGTGTGTGTGTGTGTGTGTGTGTGTGTGTGTGTGTGTGTGTGTGTGTATGTGTGTGTGTGTCTTTCTCTCTCTCTCTCTCTCTCTCTATATATATATATATATATATAGGTTCACTATGAAAGACCAAAAACCCACAGGACTGACGCCCATAATTCCGAGACCAAATATCCGAAATACCAGAAGACCGACGGACCACAAGCGGAAAATTCAAAATCGCGAACGATAAACAGACATACAGTACACACATACACATACACACCTTGTCCCCCCAAACCCAAACAAATAATCCTACACTGTAGTTACGCAGGGAGGCAAGCTCCCCTGCACCCCCACCCCCCTACTTTAATATTCTAACTCCGAGATCATACAAACACACACACAAGGCAAACTCACAACCACACATTACAGTCCCTCACACACACACACACACACACACACACACACACACACACACACACACACACACACACACACACACACACACACACACACACACACACTACAGTCACAACACACTAAAGCCCCTCACAAACACACTTACATACAGATACTTACCTGAACCGCAACACCAGAAGAGCTAACTCAATATCCCATAACATCAGGATTTTGAATTTTGCGCTTCTGGTCTTTCGGTAATGTGGGTATCGGGCTTCTGGTCTCGGTAATTTGGGTGTTGGGATTCTGAGCGTTCGGTATTTTGTAGGGGACCTATATATATATATAGATATATATATATATATATATATATATATATATATATATATATATATATATATATATATATATATATATATATATATATATATATATATATATATATATATATATATATATATATATATATATACATACATTAAAAAGTATTATCAAATAAACATTTAATCACATGCACATATGTGCAAAGTACATTTCACTGAATTTCCCTGAAATGCATTTATTAGCAACAAAACAACATAATAATATAATGAACAATTAAATGCATTACAAGGTACATCAGTGGACTTATGAGCTAACAATAGCCTTATCCAACTATGCCATGTTTCAGTGATGTTCTGGGTCCAGGTAGTCTGTTGTCTTGAAGTTCACTGAAACACCAAAATGATGGCAGAAACACAGAGGGGAAACAAACGTGAATGTTTTGCAATATGAGTTTCATTTTTTCTATTGCGATTTAATAGACATTAATCCTCAAAGATGTGGCCAACTGGCAAATGTCTGCTTGGACAATTCAGTCACAACTTAGTTAAGCCTCTCAAGATGTTCCTTATATGCAGATATGGAAGTGTCAGCAGCAGTTGTGCATAGAAATTGAATTGTATATCAAAACCATACTTAAAAAAATTAGGCCTAAAGTCTGCAGATGTTGATGCAAGTTTTGAAAGAAATGAACGTAACAACCCTGAGAGCAGAAGACAAATTTAGATGTACACTCTTAATCTCTGCAGGTACAAAATCCCATATCATATATTCTGGCAATGTTACTATTACAAAGTGATCTATCATCTCCAACACAACACTCAAAAATATATTGAATGTGGAAAGTCACAAGCCAAGAGACAGAACACACTCCATGAGCTATGCAAATCACATCTCAGGAGAAGAGAGGAGTAGTAATTTTATTCCGTAGAAAATTACAGATGAAAACAGTACAGGCTTTTGAAGGGAGATCTATGCCTGGCATACAGGGTATTGTCAGATCCCACTCTGATGGACCTCCTGCATATCTACAAAACAAAACAGCACCAGAATTACCCATTCTAAACACTTAAACCTTGCCTGTGATATAAATAGGACCTACTGGAGAGACAGGTATATATTCCAGGGACTACTCCATCTCTGGAACAGGCTCACCATCCACATGAAGCATATTTCCTCCCTAATCCATTTCAAGTGCAACTTGTACAGTTGGATGGGGAACAGGAAATTCATCCCTGGTTTGGCACATAAGTCTCTAATGGACACATGCAACCTGTAAATGGTTCATCTCCTAGGCCCCTGCTTACTGTTATCAAGGGTATCAGAACTTGTCAGAGATTTAGGATGCATGGCTAGGCTTAAAAAGGCCCTTGTGGTCATTAGCCTAGTAAACACCTATGAACCTATAAGTTAGCAATATAGAAAGAAAGATCATTTGGAAAGGAACTGTTAGAAATGAAAAACTGGCCATTGTGAATCTGTATGCTCCAAACACACATGATTAGATGTATTTCCAAAAATTCTTACAGCTATGGTTAGATAATGTCTCACCAGAATACTTACAAATAATTGGTGAGGGTATCAATGCTACCCTAGACCCAACCATGTTGAGGCTATACAGTAAATGTACATAAGACCATAACCAAATACTTAAAATAGTTTTCTAAAAAGGAAATAGTCGATATCTGGAGAAAAACTCATGAGGAACAGATGGGATACACATTCACTAGGAAGGAAGGTATACACGGGAGCAGACCAGATTATTTAAGCAATAACTGATGACGTGATGTGGTATATTGAAGATTTAGCCACAGTTGGTGTGGTTTAATCACGAGGGCAAAGCCCGAGTGATTAAATAAAGCCAACAGTGGGTAAATTTCAATATACCACAACCACGGAGTAGGTTATTGCTATTATACAATGACATTATTTAAAAAAAATACTTACTTTTCTTAAATAATGTCTTTGTATAACGGCGCATTACTGTTCTTCCGCCGGTGGTGGTATACTACTCCCTTGAGTTGATGTACTGCGCATGTGTATGGGACTTGCATTCCCATGCATACCCAGTACATCAATGTTTTGAAATGGAAGCAACGGAGAAAAAAAATTCTCCAGTGCTCCATTTTTTTCTTTTTTTTTTTTTTTATTTGTTAAAAAAAAAAAGTTTGGGGCACTTTATACCAACGGACAAAAGTCTGGGCGACCAGACCATATTCCATTGGTATATTGTGGGATTTACAACGGGCACGCTGGCCAATCAGCATGCATGTTTTGGAATATTAATGGGGGGGGGGTCATTGTATAATTCTTCTTAAGACACCCATATTGATTAAAAGTCAAAAATTGGAAATACAAAAAAGAAACTTTCTGGACAATTCATCTATAATTTAAGACCACAGAGATGACAGTAAAAAGGTTTAGAAATGAAGCAATAATAAAAAGAGGTCAACAGAAAGCTCTAATACCAAACACATTTATTTATTTTATTTATTTTACATTTGTTTACCGGGGAGGTCCGAATGGAATGCTGTCCGTTTTCAGCATAAGCTCCAGAACAATTGTTAAAAATACTATACATACCATATTTACATGTGCATTGTGGTTTAGACATACAATTACAAGATATAACAGATAGTAACAAACGACTGCATTATCATATATTAGATAATTATATAAGCATAGTGGGTATGACATAAAATTAAAAAGTATAGCAGGTAGTAACATATGCTAGTATGTACATTCAGTTTGTTTAGTAGGGATAATGTTGAAAATGTGATGAAGATAAAAGAAGAAAGAAAAAGAAGGAATACAAACCAGTTTGTCTATGAGGGGGAAGGTTTTTCAGCTTAACCTAGGGGAGAGTTAGTATTAGTGGGGTTTGGGAAGAGATAGAAGGGAGTAGGCAGCTGAGAGTTGGTATCTAAAGTGTGATAATATATAGTGCATCTGTGGGAGTTTTCAAGACTAGGTAGGATAATGGGTAGGGGAGTAATTAGAATATGTCAGCCAGGTGCTAGGCAGCTGCATGTCTAGGAGTTGTTAAGGTGGGAAGTAAGCTGTTTTTTGAAGATGTTTTTGTTTAGACTGTAACCTGCTTTCTAGTAGTAGGAGTTACAAGTCTTGTCAATGTTACTAGAATACAGGGAGTCACCAGAGCTGTAATGGGTTTTGGCGATTGTGATAATGCCTTGTTAGTGGATCTTAGTTCTTGGTTGTTGGAGTAGAGGGTAATCATGTTTTGTAAGGCTGGAGTTTTGTCAGGCTGGTACAGTATTTGGTGAGCTAGAATAAGCTGGCTTAGGGCTAAGGTGTTTGGGAGATCCAGCCAGGAGAGTTGTTTTAAGGCTTGACAGTGGTGGGTGCGGTAGGAGGAGTTTGTGGCGAATTTTGCTATTTTTTGTTGTAGCATGCCGATAGTTTGTTTAGACTGGGCAGGAGAAGCATATAATAAGGTAGAGAGAAGATGGGTATGAGCTGGGATGACTTTGCTGTTGTTGATTGGGAAGTTTTTACCTCTGTAAAGAGTGCCTTGTTTTTTGTGAAGTTTGCTTATTTTCGAGCTATATGTTTGTCAATTGTCATATTATTGTCAATGATAACCACTAGTAATTTGGTTTGTGTGACGGAGGGATAGGAGTACTATCTGACTCAGAAATAGAGCATGGGGGAGTAGGTACTGTTGCTTTGGAGGGATGGAAGAGCATAAGGTGGGTCTTTTTAAGATTTAGTATTAGCTGGGAGTTTGATAGCCAGGTTTCAATAGATGTAAATGCTTGTTTGGTCTTAATGTGAAGTTGTTGGAGGGTGGGGGCAGAGCAGATTAAGGTGGAGTTGTCAACGTATTGAACCAAGTTTGCTAAATGGGTGGTTTTGTGAAGATTATTTGTAAATATAGTGACAAGTAGGGGTCCTAGGACTGATCTTTGGAGTACTCCTAGTTTCACAGGAAGAAGGGGGAAAAAGGAGTTTTTCCACTGAACAGATTGTTGGTGTTGGGAGAGGTAGTCTTAAAACCATAGTAGAGTAGGGGTAGTTAGTTTTAATTGGGTGAGTGATGTTAGAAGTTTTATATGGGAGATTGTATCAAATGCCTTTGACAAGGCAAGGAAAACTGCAGGCATTAGTTGGCTGTTGTTGCTTGGCATATTTACTAGGTTACTAAAATGAATGAGTGCAATGGTAGTACTATGGTTGGGGTGGAATCCATGTTGAGTGTAAGAAGAACATTGTTGGAGAGGAGATGTGTTAAGATCTGGGTGTGGATACATTTTTCCAGTATTTTAGTCAGTGAGGAAAGTATAGCTATAGGGCGATAGTTAGGTCAGTGGAAGTGCCCCCTTTATATATTGGTATAATATTGAAGATTTTCCAGAGAAGTGGCACTTTTTGTTCTGAGATTGATCTGTTGCACTTCACTGCAATTTATATAAGTAGTAAAGAAGAGCAAGGGAGTTTTTCATAGTATGGTGTCAAATCTACACTTAGGACAGGAATTATTGCAGAACAGAGGATAAACAGAAGGGAAATTTAAGATATATTGAGCAAAATGAAAACAAATTGAAAGATTTGCAAAAAGAGACAGTAGCATATCCTAACAAAGAAGAGATATTAGCTAATGTAATAAATATCATAAAATGTAAGCTTGAGAGTGTGCCTGTTACACAAGTGGAATGATATTTGGTGGTTCCAAGGAAAGGTCAATGCTAAATATGTATCTTTGGCATTCAGAGAGAGGAACATTTAGCAATACATAACATGAGCAGAGACAGAGGATGGTGGGGTCACCATAAAAGATGAGATTAGATCTGAGCATCCAAGTGCTCCGGATTATGCGTAATGCACTGCATTCAGCCCCTAATGAGCACACTGTTCCGCTGTTCCGCATTGAATAGTTTTGGCTCTGCTACATGAGTTTTGATTGGCTAGTATACTGCATTTTCTTGCAATTGGCATAGCGGTATACAAACCAATCAAATAATTGGTCTGCTGTTCCACGTTGAACAGCACCAGCTGTGCTGTGCTACAAGATTTTGATTGGCTCATATACCACAATTACAGCCAATCGCAATTGCAGTATATGAGCCAATCAACTAAGTGTTCCTGAGGATGGGAGCCAATGACAGATCCCAAATACTTATCCAATCATGCACTGACAATGGTTTTCACACCAGAAAATTGCCTTCAAAAAGGCCGTTAGGATGCAGTCAGGATTCAGGAAGTATCCTTCTTGAAGAAGCCAAAACTTGCTGTTCGTGCTGTGGATCGTTGGAGAAGAAGCCAAAAGGTATTCTTGAAGTCCAGTGTGTGGAAGGACAGGAGAGCGCCGAACGGGAGTCTGCAGACTTTCAGGGAGATGACCAGCTGGGGATTGAGTGTGCATCTGTTCCAGAAGGTTGAGGTTTATTTTTGCTGGAGCCTGGAGGTGGAACTTGGAGGATTTTTGCTTTTGTTGTGGACTGAGGGAGCTGCAGCTGCTTACTGTGCAGAGGTAAGTGTGTGTTAGAAATTTATGTGGGTGTGTGTTAGAAATAATGCTGGTGGGTATGCAGGCTGTGTGTGTGTGTATGTGTGTGTGTGTGTGTGTGTGTGTGTGTGTGTGTGTGTGTGTGTGTGTGTGTGTGTGTGTTAGAAATAATGCTGGTGGGTATACAGGCTGTGTGTAAGAAATAATGCTGGTGGGTATGCAGGCTGTGTGTTAGAAATAATGCTGGGGGTTATGCAAGCTGTGCTTGTTAGAAATAATGCTGGTGGGTATGCAGTGTGTGTGTGTGTGTGTGTGTGTGTGTGTGTGTGTGTGTGTGTTTGTGTGTGTGTGTGTTAGAAATAATGCTGGTGGGTATGCAGGCTGTGTGTGTTTGTTAGTAGCCTACTGTACAGATGCTGAGACTAATGGATTACTTTGTGTTCTGGAGATACGTAATAGTTACACTAGCTAGACTGTCTGAATAAAAGCAAATGCTATGGCACAGATTTTATAACTTAAATTAAAAATAAGGGGTTTTCCTTAGTGGTAACTTTATTATAGCAAAAATATAGCTGGGGTACTGTTTGGCCTTGGTCATAACATAGATAAGCTGATGTGATACACTTATCAGTTAATTTAGGATTAAAAAAAAATAAAAATTAGTGATAATGCATTGTGACACATGGAAGTTTGTATTGCACAGACGATAAAGATTATTTTCTCTTAGTCATTTGCTGAAGGTTAAAAATGGCAAGCCGCAATATTTAAGTATACTTAGTTATAAAATGTGTAGTGTGGTACACAATCAGTCCCCGGGATTCATTAAACCCTACATGGAGTGCAGGAATAGTGCAGCAGCTGCTGCATGGAACATGGCCGCCGAGTAATTCAGCAAAGGGGTCCTGGGACGTGCACGAGCGCTCCTACACTATTCCTGCATGGACACCACTGCCTTATGCTTATTACCTCCTTTGCTGGTGAAAACCATGCAAATGAGGTGAGTTAGTGATTCAGCAAGCAGGCAGGCGTTTGTGCAGGAATAGTGTAACCTGCAGAAATGTATTCAGTTACTAACTGAATACATTTCTGCAAATGAGAAAACAAAGGCATGATAGCTCAAAAGAAAGCACATATTATATTTAGTAGGCATGCAATGGCCAAATATATGGCCATTGACATGAAAAATAGTTTTAATTTTTTTAAATAAAATTTGTTATTTTTTGGCCGATCTCGGCCTTTAAGCATAGGCAGCAGCATGCAAATAGGATTGTGCCAAAAAAAAGGGGAAAAATCATTTTTTACAAAAATCTGCATTTTGCCATTACAGTCAATGGCATGCAGAATGAAAACAATACTGGGGAATAGTGGTTGGTAAGGGGAAAGGCCCAGTGTAAGTGTGGTAACTATGGAGTAAGACAGTAGTGTATGCAAATGAGGGGGGTTTTACTGAATCACAAATTTATTGTAGGTGTCAGACTTTACCTAACCATGTAGGTTCTCCTCAACACCACCGTGTAGACAGGAGGGGCAGCTAACATGAAAAGAGTGTGTGTCATGCTTGCTGTAAGCACATTGGAGCTCAGTGGCCTGTGTTTGTCCTTAGCTAAGCACAGCTAAGGAAGGGTGTGTGTCTGAGGCTGTATTTTCTTATTCCATGAAATGCAGAGTGTTCGTGTTCAGGGAGGGCCAGTTCTGCTTAAAACTGTTTACTTTAGCTAAACAGGTATGCATGATGTGATCTGGGCCTGAAGCCATAAAAAATAAAAAACACCCAACAGAAATAGCAGAACTATTTGCAATTGAGCACCGGGCTATGTGAGGCACACATCTGGGCTTAAACTGTGAGGAAATGGGAAGGGGAAACAGCAGAAGGAAGGCAATCAAGGAGAACTAGCATAGCTGGCAGGTGGAATGTATCAGAATCAGCCAATTACACAGACAGCACTCTACTATAAACTATGTTAACACTTTTCAGTCTGTTTTTTCCCACAACCTCTACACCACTGGTGTACACATTCGGGGGAATTTTAAACTGAAAAATCTAACAAAACATGTTAGGGGCTGCTGTTGCTCTGATCTATCACTATGTGCTAGAGACAGAGGGTGGTGAGGAGGAAAATGCTGACAACCAACTCAGACCGAGGAGGAGGAGAAGAGTGTTCAGACTCAGGGTAACCTACCAGAGGTTACATGATCTGGAGATAGTAGAGCGCTACAGGGTGCACAGGGACATACTTCAGCAACTTGTTGAGCTGTGCCAACCTCACCTCAGACCCAGAACCAACAGAGAGGAACCCATCCCAGTGGATACCAAGGTATGTGCATCCTTAAGAATACTAGCTACAGATACTTTCCAAAAAACAACTGGGGATATCATGGGAGTCTCACAGGCATCTGCATCCAGGATACTCCACCAGTTCCTGAATGCTATGCAACCACATGCCACTGAGCACATTTACTTCCCCATTACCGATGAGGAGAAGACCAGCAATATGCATCTCTTCCACCATGTAGTAGAATAGCCGGAGGTACTGTGTGCCATAGACTGCATTCACAACCACATCAAAGCACCACCCTGTGACCAGGGTAGGGTCTACCTAAACTGCAAGGAGTTCCACTCCATCAACTGCCAGGTCATGTGTGATGCCCAGGGCATTATCATGAATATGTGTGCTGGCAGCCATGGAAGCTATCACAACTTCCACATCTGGCATTCGTCACAGCTGTATTGGTCATTTTCCAGTGGGGATATCCCATATGGCCATCTGGTGGGGGATGCTGGCTATGCACTGAAACCGTGGATGATGACACCCATCAGAAATGCACACACACCCACACAAGAACGTCATAATGAGGCACATGCAAAAATAGGTTCATTATAGAGAGTGTGTTTGGGATGCTCAAATTATGGTTCCATTGCCTTGACATATCTGGTGCAGCCTTGTAGTACTGTCCAGCCACATGTGCACACATGTTCATAGTATGTGCCATGCTACACAATATGATCCTGTGGAAACAGCTGCAGCAGGAACAAAATGGGGAAGGGACACACAGCCCCCCACCATTGCCAAGGTCTCCACAGGCACAGAGAGACTCGGAGGAGGAGCATCCCAAGCCTGTCCCTATAAGCAGATGGAGGCATGCTCAGTATGCTCTAGCCTTGACAAAGAGGCAACACATAGCACATACACTGACACTGTAGGGCCCCAGGGACTGATCTGTTTCTCTGACTTGCACACAGAGTAAATTGGATGCTTTACCATGTATAGGAAGTGTATTGCACGCATCTGACATAGTCAGCCCTCAAGCACCATCTTCCCAACATCCTCAGGCACAAGATAAACCAGTCTCCTTAACAAAATAAATGAATGGAGTGGAATGTTTTGATAACATATCTATGGTATTGATCAAGCATGCAAGGGGATGGGGTGGCTAACTGGGATAGCAGCAGATAACTGACTGCTTTGTGTAACAGCAGGAAGTGTATTCTCAGTACTGGCCTACCCACACCATGCAGTACCACCCTAGTTGACAAATGCCACTGCAGTATATGTGGTGAGCCAAATAACTGGATGGGTCATAGGTCACATGCATGAATGTCAAAGTGGGGGTCCCATACCCACTCCCAGCTTCACCCAGCAGATCAGCTGTAGAAAACCATACGGAAATGTCTGGTAAAGACCCCCACATGGCAACATCCATGAAATCCCCACTTACAGACGTTTACACAGTGATATCACAGCAGGTCTGGCAGTGCCAGTATGGCTGTGAAAGGTAAGAAGTCTGAAAATACAAATGTTTATGCCAGAACAATCTGACCTGTGGTTGATGCTGTTATGCCTGTAGTCTCAAAGATAGGGCACACCACTATGCTAAATGGGACCAAAATGTTAAGCAAATATCAGCACAGTCTCTGAAAATACATATTATGTATAGATGTGCCCCCCCATAGTTCCATAGAAATGCCATAACATGTCCCTAACCTTAAGCAGCATTCAGCCGTCAACTAGAGTTATGCCTCAACTCAAGCAGAAAGCAATTGTTAGTAACACCCACAGTCAGCTTTCTAGTACCATCCTAGGGTTGTCTACTGCCAGCAGCCTGGGAACATATGAACATCAGAATGCATGACCTTGTTACAGATGGCCTGCATCGGTCACACCTGGCCTACAGGCCTACAGCAAATGCCTATGCCTCACCCACAGTGCCCTGTTAGGGAGTGTCATGGGGTCCATAACACCAAAATAACTCAGTCTACAAGATGCAAATAATGCCATGCTGCTAACTGTTAGTAGAAAACTTGCCAGTGTCAGAGAGCCATAAATCTGGACAAAGCCATGAATAATGGAGTGAAAAAAGGTCCAAAGATAAGGACACCTTTGAAATAATGCTCTAATAATGTTATAAAGTTGATGGAATGATTGTAGTAGCATGGAATGTCTGATGGGTACGAAGTCTGAAACTGCAATGTCAACTGTCAGTAATATCTGACTTCAACCCTGAGTGACTTGCAAAACACTTGTCCTTGAAAACCACCCTTGTTTGGGTAACCAACAAAATATACGAGTCATGGATGTGGACCTTCTGTGATACTCTGTACAGTCGACAGGCAGGGCTAGGAGTCTAAATACGGGGATTCACTACTTGCAGGCATTCCTAACTCTGGATGATGGTGACATGTCTGCACCCATTGAACCCTGCCCCACAGTCATGGGGAGTAACACACTCTTTCCTGATCACTCATCCTATGCAACATCCTGACCCCAAAATGTAGCCATCCAAATAAAATGAGGTGGGCCATACATATATGTGAGACCAACACACACCTCCAGGCTGGTCAAACAGTCTGACACACACAAAACCCTCTAAGTGCAGTCAGCCATTGATAAGACCCCAATGCAAAGTACTGGTAGCTATAGGCAAACATATCTGACCCAAGACACCCCCCCACATATCTTATCCCCTGCAAATCTATCCAGAGTCTGCCTGTCATCCTGATCCTGTCTGACTTATATTACCCAACTCTGGACTGGAAATCAGACCAGGCCAGAACAGAAATGCATAGAGATTCCACCATTGTAATATATCACCAAGGTGCTGGACCATTTCCACAGCACCAGCAGTCAATTGCTTGTAGGCACAACTCTCAACAGGCTGGATTATACAAGAATGCATAGCATTTTGCCCATAATCCTGGTGTGTGCATCATCCATCCTGTATTCCTCTGGTAAATCACTGTAATGATCTGAGGAGGTATGTCAAAAGGTACTGGAACAATACATGACAGTGTAAAATGGCATATATGTCAGATGTCTACTAAAACAAGTCCTGTAACCCTAGCAACCCATACATTACTGAGAGAAATTGTCACAATATCTGTATGGTCCATTGTCCCTCCATTTTGATAGGCTATCTCCAGATATCCTGCACCAACAGGTTGGGAGGTATGGCTGTAGCACAATACAAACCAGACTGGAGTACAAAAATCCCTAGAATGGAGTCCCACATGTACTATAGCATGTCACACTGTGCATGCTCATACGCTTAGAGAAATGTCAGTAGGATCTAGGAATGAACAGCCCTTCCCCACCCAGTACACTTCTCATTGCCCCACCTTAGCAGTCCTGAAGATATCTGTCACCATAGAAGTCACTTTAATCAGGCCTCAGCTCTATAACCTCTGTGGTGCATGCAATAACTGTGTAAGACTATAGTACACATAACTAGTTAGGTAGGAGTTCTAATCTCAGTATTGGCAAATGTAAAAGTTTGTGTGTATGTGTTTACAAGGTTCATAGGTTCATAGGTTCATACTAGGCTATCTGCCCGAGGGCATTTACAAGCCTAGCCCATCGTTTTGTGGCTTACGCCACCCCTTTAGTATGGGGAACTATACCCATTATTTTGCTGTGCCTCTGTCGAGCAGTGATACTGAGGTAATCCCTGGGGTATATCTGCGATCTCCCATCCATTGGTCAAGATTTCTCTTGAACAAGGCCAGCGAGGTGCTCTGCCTCACATGTACCGGGATTTTGTTCCACAGCATAGGGAGTCTTTGGGTGATGAATCTATCCCTCCAGCATGTCCTATTAATAGCCGTGTCGAGGTTTAAGTCTCCGCCCTTGTGGCTCTGATGGATCTAGATTTTTGAGGTGAAGCATATTCATCAAATCTGGGTTTGACATGGCCTTGTATGTTAGGCAAAGGTCACCTCTGAGCAAGCGGTGGCGACTGAATAGAGCTGGAGTTCTTTCAGTCGGGCAGCATAGGACAGATTTTGAGACCCTTTATCCTTTTGGTGAGGAACTTTGTGGCCTCTCCAGCTGCTGCAAGTGTCGGGTCAGATACATCCCGAATGGGGCATTGTACTCAATCATTGGTCTGATGAGTGATGAGTAAAGGGAGACTATGACCTCCCTTGATCTAGATGAGAATCCCTTCATGATAAGGTGGGCAATGTAGAAGGTCTTCCTAACTACTTTAGCTACATGGGTGTCGAATGACAGACTACTATCAACCTGGGTCCCCAGGTCTCTGATAACTTCTTCTGTGCTCAGTGGATTGCCACCTATTTGGTAGCTAGGGGTAACCTTGTTTTTCCCAAAGGGTATGACTATGCATTTTTTGGCATTTAACTTCAGGCCGTGGCTCTGGCACCAGTTATCCATTTCTGTGAGACCCTTCTGAAGGATATCTGTGTCAGATGTGTTTTCTACTATGCCCAGTTTGCAGTCATCTGCAAACTTTGTCAGCCATAACCCTCCTGTGTTTGCTTGTACTTCGGAAAAGTAGATACCAAACAAGAGTGGGCCCAGGACTGAGCCCTGTGGTACACCACTTGTGACAGGCTTTGAGTCTGACATGGCGCCAGCAACTCTGACCCTGTGAGTTCTGTCACTCAGCCAGTTTGCAACCCATCTTGTGATGTATGGGTTAACATTTAAGCTGATGAGTTTTGCAATGATACCCGAGTGGGGTATTGTATCGAAGGCCTTAGCCAGATCGAGGTAGGCTGTATGGACTGCCTTTCCCTCGTCAATGGCTTTGGTGACTGTTTCGAAGAAGTCAACCAAGTTTAAAAGGCATGATCTGCCTTTGACAAAGCCAAACTGGGTTGGATCCAAAGTCTGCAAATTCCCTATGTCTTTATTTATGAGGTCCATTATGATCCTCTCCATGGCTTTGCAGATAAGGCTTGTCAAGATAATGGGCCGGTAATTTCCAGGGTCGGTGGAGGCACCGCCTTTGTGAAGTGGGACTACAGTTGCAGTGCGTCACTCCTGGTGCGTATCCAGAGGTAAGACTTTGATTAAACAGCTGTCCTAGCTGTGGGTTTAATTCCTCATTGAGTTCGTGGAGCACACAGCCGGGACACCATCAGGTCCCATGGATGCTGTGTTTTTGCTTTGGAGAGAGCAGTTCTCACTTGGGCTGGAGATGTTTGGGGGCTGCAATCGTTTGGTATAGATATCTCTCCTTTGGGGAGGGAGAAGTTTGCACTGAACCTGTCAGCCAGTATGTTGGCAATGTCTGTAGGATCAGTAATCTTCACATCGTTTTGAACTAGTTCTGAGCATATCTGGGAGTTTCCTCCTAGGTTTCTAACATAGCTAAAGAAGGCCTTATGATTGTCTTTTGAGTCTTTAGCTATCTTTCTCTCGTAATTTGCTTTGGATGATTTTATGAGAGCTCTTAGTTTTTTACTTATAGTGATCAAGGGTGTCTTACCTTTTAAGGATTTTGCTCTATCTTGTAGTAGCTTCCTCCTTTTATTGTAGAGTTTGTTTATGGCTGGGGTCCACCAGACTGGACGCTTGCCTTTGGTACTAAGAGTCTTTGTTTTGTTTGGGATTGCCTTATCCATGCAGTCCTGCAGGTGCTAGTAGAAGGTGTTTGTAAGTGATTCTGCTGAGTACTGTTTTCAGCCTCGGGGCCTTAAAGGAGACCACACTAGTCTTTAGAAGTGTGAAGTCGGCTTTTGAGAAGTTCTTTACTGTGGTCTTTTTATTTCAGGTGGGGGTGGGATGAGGACCTCCAGCGAGATTAGTTTGTGATCTGATCTCACCAGTGAGGGGTATACTTCCGGTGTTGAACATTGTGCTCCCATGTTCGTGATGATGAGATCAAGTATGTTATCTCCTCTTGTGGGGATGGTGACTAGTTGTTCCATGGCATTTGAGTTTATGAATTCCAGGAACTTTTGGGCTAGGGTGTTTGGGCTTGAGTAGTGTTCCCAGTCTATATTAGGGTAATTGAAGTCACCTAGTATGATGGTGTTTGGTGATACATTTATCCCTCTAGTGTTTTCAGGAAGGCCATGTGAGGTTCCTGAGTTTGTGAGGGTGGCCTGTAACATGCTACAATTTGCAGAGCAGTCTTGCCTATGGTTAATTGCACCTGGATGGTCTCCGATGCATCGTGCGTTGCCACCAGTCTTGAGGTGTGGGTGTCCTTGATGAATATGGATACCCCCTCCTTTCTTGGTATTGTCCGTATTTTGGGGCGGAGCATGATATGAGGTAAAACCTGATAGCTGGGGTGCTCTCAGGAGCCTTGAACCAGGTTTCTGTCACAGCACAGACATCGATGTTCTCCATACTGAGAAGGGCCTCGAGTGCGTGCATTTTGAGATTTAGACTTCTGGCATTGAGCAGCATTACCCTTAGTTTTTCCTTTTTGTGTTCTAGGGTGGTAGGTTTAGAATTTGAGCCTTGCCTAAAAAGGCACTATGGGGTGGCAAGAGCCTTTGCCAATATCCGGAATCCCAGGGTGACAGGTGCAAGCCGTCCCTTGCGAAGCAGCGTGGCTTGTCCAGCATGTCATCCCAGGCAGACAGATACTGGATCCCCTTTGAATGACACCAGTGTTTAAGCCAATTGTTAAAGCTGATCATCTTATCTCTGTATTGTGGCATCACTCTTGGTGAAGGTAGGATACTGCTCAAGGTCAGGGTCATACCTGCCTGGGCTACATAATCAGAGAGCTCCTCAATGTCTCTTTTCATGTAGTCCAAGGAGGTACGTCTCAGGTTGTTTACACCAGCGTGGACAATGACTGAGTCATATTTTTACTTGCTGTTGAGCGACCTGAGTGCTTGCGTTATGTGGCGGATTCTAGCGCCCGACAGGCAGCTTACTGTGACCTTCTCCTTACTCAGTCTGGTGAGCGGGACGTCAGTGTGTCTGACTATGGAGTCACCAATGACTAGTGTGTCTGGCATTGTGTTTGGCCTTAAGGGCTGTGACTGTTTGACACTCTGACTGTGAGGTCTATGTGTTGCAGGTGTTGTGTTCTGAGGTGGTGGTTGTTTGGGTGTCTGCTTTGTCCAGTCAAACCAAGTACACATCCCCTTCTCCTACTTTGGCAGTCCTGCAGATATCAGTCACCTTGGAAGTGTCCTTCGTGAGACCTTAGCCCCATAAGCTCTGTGGCACATGTGATAACTGCATAGTACTATAATACAAATAACTAGTTAGGTACGAGTTCTATTCTCAGTCCTGTCAAATGTAAAAGTGTGTGTTTGTTTACAAGTGTTTTGGTCCAGTCAAACCAAGTACACATCCCCTTCTCCTACTTTAGCAGTCCTGCAGATATCAGTCACCTTGGAAGTGTCCTTCGTGAGACCTTAGCCCCATAAGCTCTGTGGCACATGTGATAACTGCATAGTACTATAATACAAATAACTAGTTAGGTACGAGTTCTATTCTCAGTCCTGTCAAATGTAAAAGTGTGTGTTTGTTTACAAGTAAAAGCTTTTAGGTCCATTCAAACTAAGTACACTTCCCCTTTCCCCACTTTAGTGGTCCTGCAGATATAAATCACCTTAGAGGTGCCTTTCATCAACCCTCACTACTGTTAGCTCTGTGGTACATGTGATAACTGCGTAACACTATAGTACAAATAAGTAGGTAGGAGTTCTAATCTCAGTCCTGTCAAATGTAAAAATGTTTGTGTTTGTAAGTAAAAGCTTTTGGGTCCGTTCAAACCCAGTACACTTCCCCTTTCTCTACTTTAGCAGTCCTACAGATATCAGTCATCTTAGAAGTGCCTTTCATCAGGCCTCAGCCCCAGAGGCTGTGTGGCACATGTGATAAGTGCATAATGCTATAGTACAAATAACTAGGGAGGTAGGAGTTCTAATCCCAGTTCTGGCAAATGTGTGTATGTAAGTGTGTATATGTGTAGTTTAAAGTATTTTGTGGTGTCTCTCACCCAGTACATCACCCATTGCCATACTTTACAAGGGCTGGTGATGTTCCTCACCTTAGAAGTACCTGTGGACAATCTTCACCCTATAAGCTCTGTGGCACATGTGATAAATGTATAACACTATAGCAACAATAAATAGATAGGTAGGGATTCTAATCTCAGTCTGTGCAAGTGTGTGTGTGTGTGTGTGTGTGTTTGAACAGTATTCTATCTGTGGGGGGTTGTTGTGTTTGTGTGAGAACCATACCATTGGAGGGTGGGTTTTGCTACTTTTTGCTGTTTCCCACCCAGTAAATGTCCCCGTTTCCAAATTACAAGGCCCACAGTTGCCATCCACTGTAGAGAGACCTGTAGACACTCTGCAGCACTATACGCATTGTGCCATGTGCAATAACTATGTGACAGTATGGAATAGATAACAAGATAGGCTGCCCATCTAATCCTTAGATATCACTCCCCACTCAGGAGTCATACACAAATACAGTCAGATAGGCAGCCACACCTAAATCAGTAGGTGGCCTGCAAACTGGCTCACAGATAGAACCCACAGTGTGAAAGCAGCAGACTCCATGTGAGACTGCTGAACAGTCATGAGCCGAGTCCCACAGGTTGTGAACCTGGGTTCCCTCATGTTTGGAATCCCCACATCTGAAGACCAGACCAATACAAAGGCACTGTGGCTAACAATGTTTGCAGATGACTACAAGGTTGGTGCTATTATTATCCCCCCCCACACATGAGGTTGACATCCTTCACAAAGGCCTCTCTGAGACCTAAGACTGTTGTCAGAACCCTGGACATAAGCTCAATGCCAGATGATGTGCCGCCATCCTCTTTGGGTATGACATGGTTCCCATAAAGTAATACATTGATGGTAGTCTACTGAACACTGATGTTGGTATAACATAACTGGGAAAACAGGTTGACAGTGAGTTGTATGGTGACCACCACAGTGCCACTGTCTTCTGAACATCCTTCCTTGTGTCACTTCTCCTAACTCAGGGTGTTGAATCTGGAAAGTAAAAGGACAGTGTTTCCCTGTACACACCCCTCAGTAGGCCAATCAATGTGTACTATGGTCTATTTGCCATACACCCCACTGGACACCAGCAACAACAGGAGAGGCTGAAAATGTACCTCACAAAGAGGATCTTAGATACTACACACTTGCCCCATACAGACAGACTCCAACAACTGCAATGAACCTCTGTCTCATATTGGCTACTTAGGTGCGATCTCTGCCTGACATACACAGCCATGTCTGACCCAACCTTATCAGGAATGCTACGGCTGAGGGCACCAATCTGTCCACATAACATGCCCCAGATACTTCAACCCTATCCTCACAATCAACAGGACATGCTGGAGGGACAGGTTCACAACCCAGAGACTGGAACCACCATGGAATAGACACCATATACATACCAAGCCGAGGACATTACTGGCCCTCTTCAAGAAAAATCAGGAAGAGTGAATGGGGAATAGAATACCCACCCCAGGGATCACTAAAGTGACTATACTCAGTAGGCACACTGGGGAGTATTGTCAGGTGGCATGATGCCAATGTATTCCCATGGGCTTGCCTTGCAAAGCCTCCATGGCCATTTGCCACATACACACCTATGACTCTTTGAACCCATGGATCTCAGTACTGTCAAATGTATGTGTGTGCATAGTGTGTCTGAAAGTGTTTGTGAGTGTTTAGATATGTGGGTGAAAGTAGTTAGTGGCCCATCTCACCCAGTACAACTACCATTACCATACCTTAAAAGTGCTGTAGATGTTATTCACTATATAGGTACCATGGAACACTCCACAACCTATAAGCTCTGTGGTGTGTGCATGAACTGCATAACACTATAATACCAAAAAACACATAGCTAGGGGTTCTAATATGAGTCCTGGAAAATGTGTGTGTGTGTGTGTGTGTGTGTGTGTGTGTGTGTGTGTGTGTGTGTGTGTGTGTGTGTGTGTGTGTGTGCGTGTGTGTGTGTGTTTGTGTTTGTGTGCAAACGACATCCATTGGATGGGCATGGATTCATATTTTATGCAATAGTAAACACAGTAAACATTCCTAAGTCTACTGTATGAGGTCTGCTGTTCACATCAACTGTATTGGAATCTATAGACACTCTTCAGCCCTATAAGTCCTGTGCAACAGTATAGAATAGTGTCGTATGAATAACAAGATAGGTTGGTCTGCTAATGTCAGTACTGGCAAGTGTGTGTGTGTGTGTGTGTGTGTGTGTGTGTGTGTGTGTGTGTGTGTGCGCGCGCGCATTGGTGTGTTTAGCAGTGGTTGTGAGTGTGCAGACTTGTATGTGACACTATTATGAGTGCTTGCACAGTCAGTAAAGCCACCATTGCCATACCCCACAAGGCCACATGATGTTTTCCCCTTACAAGTACCTTGTAACACTCATCACACTGGTAGTCCTGAGCCACCTGCAATAACTGCATAATAGTGTGGTACCACAACTTGATGGGAAGGGTTTCCAAACACAACACTGGCAACTGTGATCCTGTCCATACATGTGTGTGTGTGTGCGAACAGTATTCACTGTGTACTCGGTCAACACAATATCCTCTAGGGTTGAGGGCATTAGAAATCTGAAGTGCGTTCCACCCACCACACTTACCATTGTCCACTATACTAGAGCTGATGTCAACCACCCTAGACTGAGATACAACCCTTCAGCCCTATAATCTGTGAGGCACATGCAAGAACTGTTACACAGACCGGGGAAATGTGTGCAGATACAGCCGTACCCCGACAATGATGTGGACAATGTGTTACTACACTGCCATACCCATTGTTGGTGATGCCTGCAGGGCCACATCCTGCTGACACTCAGAAACCTGGAATACAAACAGAATAGAGCATGTGAGAACACATTCGCTTAGTGTTACTAACACCAATAATGCGTCATGTCTGAAAAGGTACACACACACTCTGATGTGTACCCATTACAAATGCCAGATGACAACACCTTACACAGCATTAAATAGCTACAATGTACTAAAGTCACCTGTGCATCAGACCCATATAAGCATGTCCCTGCATCGATGGTATGGATGGCATGGATGTGGCACAGGTATCATCAAATGCACAGGGTGTTGTGTGGGTTTGCCAGAAGCCTAGGCTAGGCCACACAGTTGACATCATGTGTGTGTGTTTGGGGGTGTTCATTAAATGGGCAGTGTAGGGGTGGTGTGTGTGTGTGTGTGTGTGTGTGTGTGTGTGTGTGTGTGTGTGTGTGTGTGTGTAGGTGACTTTTCTGATGGTGTGTGTGCGTTTGTATGCACACAGTCACACCATGTGGGTGCCCTACACTGCGGTATTTTGAACAGCTGTGGGCCGTACATGACAGGGTGTACAGTTCACCATCTCTGGCCATGGGCATGGGAACTGGGCCTGCCGAGGGTATCACAGGCACCACCAGGGCCGTGTCCAGATGCAGTACTACTCCCCACTGGTGATTGCTGCCTGCTGGATCAATGTCCCTGTTGGGACCGGCTAGGATCACATGCCCATGGCCTGCTGCATCATGGCATGGAGAGCACACCCCCTTCAGTAGTTCTGGTGGTACTACCAGCATGGGAATGTGATGGTGCATGGCCACGTAGACCCTCAGCTAATCATGGTGCTGCCCTACAGCCACATGGCTGCTGGCCAGTGTCCGGCAAATGCTCAGGCACAGATTTTCCATGGTCGAGGAGTGCCAAGGTCTCCCACACCATCAATCCATGACCCCAGAATGCTCACAGATGGCTGCAGTGAGTTCATATTGCCACTGACATCAGGGATGTGCTCATCCATGACCCTGTGTATATGTCTGGTATTATGTTCATTACATGTCTGTGCCCCCATGACAGCCTGAAACATGCATTTGCTGACTGCTGGCATGGTACTTGCAACAGGGTCATGACTGGTTGTAATCCTCTTCCAAGCACTTCTGCCCATCTGCCTGTGTGGGACCTCACCAGCACTCTGGCTATAGCTAGTGCCTGCACCCTCACTTGCCATAGTCACCACAGTAGCCTGTTCCATGCCACCACCCACCAACTGTCCATTATCTGTGGCCACTGGTGAAGGGATGCATGTGGCCATTGTGACTGTGTGGAGATGGGTTTGACAATAGTGGGATGCCAACCGATGGCACAGTATCAGCCCCTGATAACCCCACCCATGCCTCAATATGAGTATCATCATGGTCAGATTCTGAAGAGACACTGACATCAGTATCAGAGCAGGAAGGACTGCAACCACCATGTCCACCTGTGAGGAAAAAACAACATATGTAAATCACTACTGGCACCATAACATTTACTGGTACACACACACACACACACACACACACACACACACACACACACACACACACACACACACACACACACACACACACACACACACACACAGGCAGGTGTGGTGCCTCAAAGGCATTACACAGATCTCATATTAGCTGACTGGGGGCATTCACGACACACAGTCAGACAATAAAATACACACTCTGGATGAACCCTCAGCATCATCCAGTGCAGCTCTTTCCAATTACCATTACTATTAATATATACCTCTAGTTTATGTGAGTGGTGTTAGTAGGTGATGGCCCTTCAGCTAGCACACACTGCACCCATATAAATTATGCTGTTCACCTGTATAGCACTGTGACAACCCCTACAGAACATACCCCCCAACTGTACAGGGTTTGCCAAATGTCTACATGTGTGGCTCATATGTTTGGTCTGATCCTCACAACCCCTGTGTTTATCTGATACATTATCATGTTGGCCTGTGAATTGGTGCCACTAAGTAATGTCCTAATTGGAGGTGCAGACTGAATAACCTGCATTACATGTATTTTAAAACAAAGCCAGTTACTCAAACAAATTCCCAAGCTTACAGTGGCTATAGTAATTGTACACACACCTGTTAACATGCCAGTTGTTTGTGATATATCACATGAGACCTCAGCAATCAGGTCATAACATTGCCATAATTTCATATGACATAAGACCTGTGCAATCCAAATGGAGAACATACAAATCAGTTACAGGTAACATCTGGTAACTGAAATAGGTACAAAAGGCTGGTTGCATGAGTGTAAACACCCTTATGGTAATACTCTGTTAAAGCAACCTCTGGTCTAATCACTCATGCAGTCCTCTTGGGAAGGTGTCTATCAGCATGGCTCATCTTGACTTGCCAATGTTTGCACACTCTCCCTTGAAAAACACATCCAACAATGTCAGATTGCAAGGGCATCCCCTGTGACTCAGGTCCCCCTGCATATATCCTATTGGATGTAGGTGTGGGCTCTGACTCAGCCAGTGCAGAATGTTGCATGTGTTTTGGTGAAGCCATCCTTTTGTTGATATGGATGTATGATTTGGGCTATTGTTGTGTGGAAAGGTGGAATTTCTCATCATCCACAGCTATGTAGCAGACATCACAGTGTTTGGAACTGTTCATAATCCTCTCTAACTTGGCTACATACCCAGTTCCAGCTTGTGAACAGCAACCCCCAAAGCAGGACTCTGCCATCCCCATGCTTCACCGTGGGGGCGGTGTTGTTGTGGTGATGTGCAGTGGTGATATTAGTTTAAACACATTGAATTAACATAATTTGTTTTATATAACTGGTTTGACATTCAGAAATGTTTGTTCTTTTTGTCTGAAGAAGGAGCACCATTGAGTTCTCCGAAAGCGTGTGCTTACTTCATTAAACTTAAACTTATTTTACATCGTTAGCCTGGGTTTGTGCTTCCTACAGCTCATTAATTTGGTTTACTGGTTTGTTGTTCTGCTTGTTTAGTGCTTTTTGGTTTACAGTGGTGATATTGTGCCAAAAATACCTGTCAGAATTGTGGCCAATGAGTACAGCTGTGGTCCCATATTACCATAACAAATTTTCCCATTTGCTTTTTAGACACCTGATGTATTGTTGTCAGACTTTCTCCAGGCCTGGATATTGTTTGGTATAAGGAACTTCTGCCATCTTCCAACCCTACCCTATAGGCAGGACATATAGAGATCATGGAAGGCTATTCTGACATGTAGTACACACCCAGTACTTGCTGGAGAGTCATGCTACTCCTTTACTGTTGCTGTGGGGCTACTGGTGGCCTCCCTGGCCAGTTTTGGTCTTGTATTCTCATAGACTTTTGTGGGATGTGCACTCATTTGCAATGTCACTGTAGCCCCATATTTTCAACACCTTTTGATGACTGTCTGCATTGTGTTCCATGTATGTGCAATGCTGTGGAAATGTTTGGGTACCCTTCTCCAAGCTGATACATCTCAAACATGTGGCCCCTTAGCAGCTTTGTCAGCTCTATGTGAACCATGGCTGTTGCTGTAGCAGGCAACTGGGTATATGTTATGATAATCCTGGTAGGACAGCTGACCGTTAGTTGCTGTTAATCAAAGAGTGTCTGTAATTGATGGCTGTTATGTACCCAATAAGATGT
Source organism: Protopterus annectens (assembly GCF_019279795.1). Taxonomy (NCBI): domain Eukaryota; kingdom Metazoa; phylum Chordata; order Ceratodontiformes; family Protopteridae; genus Protopterus; species Protopterus annectens. The sequence goes on along the minus strand of NC_056732.1, from coordinate 1,369,457,465 downwards.
ACTCCTGTAGTTATATCAAAAGCTGCCCCAACACAGTACTAGCTTCATCCGGTGCACACATATGCATCTAGATTGTTGTACTATTGTTATGTGTCATTATTGTTCCCCTAACAGATTTGTTTGCTTTACAATTGAATTGTACAGGTCATAGGTCACATGAAAGTTTGTCAGTATTCTGAACTTTTCTATTGTGCTGTCATTTTTGTATATCACACATACCTGGCATTCTAAAAGGTGTGTACACCATTCATATGCACTGCATACCACTAATTTCTACAATATGACCCTAGTTTTGGGTCTTTGTCCCCCCATTTTGTTGTTTTTTGTCAAGGTATCCTGCAATGACAGGTTGTGAGGAATGTTACAGATATGTGACATCTCCTGCAAATAGGCCCCTGTCATGACCCCATGATGCAATGCAGTAAACAACACCACAGGTGAACAAGCAGATATTTCAAAATGGCTGAGTATAACAGTTGTGTGTATGGTCACATGCATTAACTTTAGCATGCCTGAGGTACTGGTGAGCCACAACAGGGAAGCCCCATACTTACTGGGTTCAGGCTGCTGTCCCATTTGTAGACCAGAGGGCCTATGTAGTTGTGAGGGAGAGGTATTATCAGCAGATTCACATTAGGCATTGGTACAAGATGAACGCTACATTTCTGCACAGATACAGTACACACTATGATATTACACAACTTGCTGTCCTTCACCATAGATGTGCACTTATGTGCATTACTACACTCCACCCACTAATCCATTTTGCACTGACATATGCATCTAGTGACTGTAGAAGACAGCTTAAATGCTACCTCATTACATTGATGTGCACTTTGGCCTTACCTGGATGCTCCCCACCTGTTGCCTGGGTACCACCCACCTACACAACTGCTGTTTCCTGTGTTTGAGTTTGTGTGGGGACTACCCCAAGGTTGGCAAGGAGCTCCTCTGTCACCATAAGTGGGGCCTGTGTGGCTGGCCCTCCACCAGTAACAGTACAGTCCTTTGCTACAGCAGCAACCCTTTGCCTGGCATGATGTATCAGCTAAATTGCTCTATGCCTGACCTGATTGTATGTGCATCCATGGTGGCCCAACACGTTCACTCTGTGGATGATCTCACCTGACAGGGCAGTCCGCTCCTGCAGATTTTGCTGGCTACAGCCAGAAAGGATGGCATAGTTTAAGATTACAGCTTCTGTGATGGCTGCTGTCTCAACATCAGTGTAAGGGGTTTGCTGCTGAATGGCACCTGGAGGACATACACATGGAAACACATCACAGGACCTCAGACATTCCCCAGAGTTCTTTACAGAGCCAGCACATGCATATGGAACTATCAATAGTCACCACTTACAAACACATCATATCCCTGTACCTGGCAGCACTGTATGAACATGCATTGTACTCCTAGTCCTGATGTGTCATGTTCCTCCCACTGAGAGCCAATACATTGCATAAACCACCATTCATCATCCACATTTGTGTAGAGGGATGACAGTGGCCATGTCTCTTGCAGATGAGATGTCAATGGTGCTCAGGATTTGGTTGAATACAGTGTCTAATGGAGCTGGAAGGATATGCCTGGGTTCATGTAGGATGCAGACAGGAAGGTTATCAGGACCCAAGGGGACTTGCTTTTGTCAACTTTTATTAGGCAGTTTGCACCTGATCCATGATGGTGAGGGGAGGGGTGCACATGCTGTGCATATCCACCTATACTGAAGGTGATGCAGGGTGGTGATGTCTGCCCTAAACATGTCTGCAGCAGGTTGGCTGTAGCTATGATGTGTGTGTGTATGGTGTTGTGATTGACCACCATTACAGAGTGGGTTGGGTTGGTGCCTCTGTGACTGCAGACATATGTGAAGATGGCCTTGTGATTGCCCTTAGTGGATGTGTCCAGTTTGTACTCATAGTTAGCCTTACAGTAATCCACCTGTGACCCATTATGCTCATTTAGACAAAGGTTGACATGCCGCCCAGTTGGTGCCTGCTCCTACTTTGCCCTGTACAACAAATATAGCATCACATTATGTGCTTTGTGCATTGCTGCTGTCCAGCAAAGGAATTTTCTCTACTTTGGTGGAGACAGGTTTTACAAGTATGGTTTTGCTGTGGCCATACAGCTCTGTGGGTGGTCATATATCTGTTTGTAGTAGGTATGGACACAGGGTCAGAACACAGTTGGCCACTACCTCTACAATATCAATGTGATACACATGCTTATTATACTACCCATGTCTGTGTCAGGGTGATGCCACAACCAGTAGCTGCAGAGGTGTAACTCTATTGAATGCACAGAAACTAAAGTTATACATGTGTGCAACATGTACAGCTTATTCACCTGATGTTTTGCATCCCATGTCAGCTGTTATGAGGCAGTCAGGTACACCTACCCATACATAGCTATGCACAGGTAATACCTGCTATACATTTTTGTTCTGTGTCAGTATGGCACAATGTAATGACAGTATTGCTGCTCAGTCAGTCAGTCATGTCAACCTGTTAGGGCAGGACATCTGTAGAACAATGCGCATACATGGTGGGTTATGGGCAGCAATTAGTGACTCTTTCTTCGTATTGCTGTAACACATATGTCATTTGATAGTGCAGTAGCCTTTGCATTCACAGACATACCCTAGAGGATGTCTGATGCTCAGATGGCAGGCAGAGAGGTGAAAGGCTAGGTGTGTGGTAGTGAGGGTTGGAACTGTTAATGTTGTGGGTATGACTGGTATAGGGACAGAGCTAGTTGATATGCCGGACAGAGTAAAGGTGAATATATTGTGTGCCAGAGACCAGATGGAAGGGGTGTACAGCTGTGTGTATCGGAGTCGGGTACAAATAGTTCTCTATTTATCTCTCTAAGGGATATGAATACAACAGGGCTTGATGTGACATCTGCACAGAGAAAGGAGGACAAGGAGACCTGGTGGTGGCATAAGGAAGTACAGGGGAGTATACTGAGAAAGGGGTTGGCCAAGGAGAAATGGAATTGTCAGACAGATGCAGAAAGTAGACAGGTGTATAGGGAGAGGGGGTGCATGGCAAAGATACTGGTGGCAAAGCTGAGGATGGGGTATCTGTAGGGTTGTATGTCAGGTTGGACACCAAGGATGGAAAATAGGATCTGTACCAATTGGCTTGACAGAGGCATGTAGCTAGGAAGGATGCACAGCAGATAAGGCTGAGAAAGGATAATGGTGGAACTGCACCCACTAGCAAGGAGAGTGTGTCAAGCAGGTGGAAACAGTACTTTGATGGTCTGTTGGATAAAGAGAATGAGAGAGTGAGAAGGCTGGATGATATGGGTATGGTGAATCAGGATGTGCAACAGATTTTCAAGGGGAAAGTAAAGGTAGCTATGCAGAGGTTTAAGAATGGAAAGGCTATTGGTCCAGATGATATACCTGTGGAAGCATGGATGCATTTAGGACAAATGGCAGTGATCTTTATAACCGGATTGTTTACTGTATTCTAGGAAAGTGAGAAGATACATGAGGAGTGGATGAAATGTATTTGGGTACTGATTATGAGAATAAGGGTGGAGTGCAGAGCTGTAATAGCTACAGAGGGATAACATTGATCAGTACCAGCATGAGGTAATGGTAAAAGGTTTTGGATGCTAGATTAAGAAGGGAGGTGAGGATTACTGATCAGCAGCATGGTTTCATGCCAGGATAGAGTAGTACAGATGCAATGTTTGCTCTGAGAGTGTTGACGGGGACATACAGAGAAGGTCAGATGTAGCTGCATTGTGTCTTGGTGGACTTACAGACAGCATATGACAGGATGCCTAGAGAAAAGTTGTGGTATTGTATGAGGTGGTCAGGAGTCAGGGGGAATCCATAAGAATGCTACAGGATATGTATAATGTTAGTGTGACAGTAGTGAGTTCTGCACTGAGAGTGGCAGGTATGCTTAAAGGAGGTGGGAGTACATCAGGAATCAGCTATGAGCCCTTTCTTATTTGCAGTGGCAATGGACAGGTTTTCAGACATGATCAGGCAGGAGTCCCCTTAGACTGTGCTGTTTGCACATGACATTGTGGTCTGTAGTGAGAGTAGCGAACAGGATTAGGGGACCCTGGAGAGGTGGAGGTATGGTCTAGAGGGGAGGAATGATGGTCAGTAGGACTAAGACAGAATATATGTGTGTGAAAGGGAGGGAGGATGGAGGAATGGTGAGGATGCAGGTAGTACAGTTTGCTAAGGTGGAAAGGTGTAAATACTTGGGAACAACAGTTCAGAGTAATGACGAGTGTGGGGGAGAGTTGACGATGTGAGTATGGGCAGGATGTAGATGGTGGGGAAGAGTGTCATGTGTGATTTGTGACAGACAAGTACCATAGAATATACATCTGTTTTGTATTGGCAGCATCTTGCCTTTAGTACGTAATGCTAATGGGCAGCTGATGGCCTGTGCACCACTTGGAGTCCCCCTCTTGCTAATTGCATGTAGTATCATTCCTATACCCAATAGCATGGAAACACACTCCTATAACTGAGTACTTCATGTGGACATTGCCCCTTTTCCTTGCCTGGGAGGAGTACTTCATGGAGGAGTGTGTGACAAACAGCATCACAGAGTGCAGTTGGGAATACCTCTTATGACAAACATAGGGACAGAATGTAAGTATTGCTGTTACACAGTTAAACTAATGCTAGTTTGACAGGGTTTGTGGGGATATGGCTGCTCTGTAGGAATTTAAGTCTGATAGTGTTATGTGATTGACATAACTTCCAAATGGAGGGCTATCCGCAGACTGGCCCGAGTTTGGACTCTTATATTTGTTGTGTTACTCATGCATTTTTTGGCCTTGGAAATTCAGTAGCATACTCTGAGGATTGCAGTCTGTAAATGGTAGCATCCATGTGTGTTTCTGACTTTATATCCCTCAGAACAGATATGTTACAATAACCCTGTTACACCAGCAACTTTCTCAGTTTATGACAGCAATATGTCAATAATGACCCTGTGTTTGGGCCTCTGCCCCAAAATATGTTGGGCTTTGTCCAGATGTCGTGTTGCAAGAGATGTATAGGTGTAGTATATCATTATATTGTGACTTCATTCCAGATATCATCCCAGTGATGTATCAGACTGCCAGACATGTTACGTGTAGAAGGCCTTATATATGAAGGTGAAGCCTGGATGTTCTGTGGGACTCTATAGAGGACTGTGTATTTCTGGCAATTTTTGACAGACTGTCAGGATTGTCTAGCATTGTATAATGAATTTGTTATTTGGCCTGTGTGTGGGGGTAGATATAAGGGTTGAGGATCCTTTTCTATCTGACTTTGCATGCTGCTCCAGTTTCTGATGATCTAACAGCTGTATATGTTTGTAGGGGCAGACTGAGACATGTCCCATACCACAGTCAGGCGTCAGACTACACTGTGTAGTGTGTGAGTGGCAAACATGCTGATGATGTTGTTCACACAGTCCATATACTGTACTGTTCTTGTTGCTTACCAGTATTCCACTTTGAATGTGGTGAGATTGGTTCTGGGTATGCACTTTCACGCTGGTGTCTGTTGGTCAGTGCTGTTACATCCCTGTAGTGCCTGATATATTTGCAATTACATGTGTATTCCCCCATAACAAAATTGGATTTCTGTTGTGTCAGTCTGCCTGTAGTTTAGACAGTACTTGGTAACATGCCTAACAGCTAAGTGTAGTTTCTCTACTGTCATGTTATGTCCCAATATTTATCAGATGTACTGTTGCCTGGCCCTCATACATGTTTTATATGTCTGACACATCAGTGGGATAATGTGAAGATGCATGTCAGTGAGTAGTAGGGAGTAATTTGGTTTTGGACGTGGGCTATTCCAATAAATATATGGTACAACAGACATAAGAGTGTTACTGCATCAACTGTGTCACCTTATCTTCCAAGAAAAATGACACCGGCCCATAGGATACGGATCCACAAATGATCTCCAGCCAAGCAATTTCGGTACTAAAAACTGGTTTAATACAGGCTTTACCTCAAAAATTCATAAAACACAATGTGAACACAGTAAAGTTCTTATCTTCCAGTATTTGGGATATCTTCCCAGTTTTGTGGCTTTACCCCCCCCCCCTCCGGTCAGGCTTTGTCCAGATTTGTTGCACTAAGGGGTTCTAATCATACCTCTCAACTAGTCAGACTGTCCAGGATTATTGCTCATATATATATGTTCTGTTTCACATAATCATTATTTTCATTTCTGTGGTAAATCACTGGGATGATGTGAGAATTTCTGTCTGTAAATGATGACATACATTTCAGTTTCAGAACTCACATCCTTCTGGACATGTGTGCTGACACGAACCTTGTTACTGTAGGAACATTCTACATTTATAACTGCAATACGCACATTATGTCCCTGTTCTTGGACCATTGACCCCCATTTTGACAGCCTTTGTCCAGAATTATTGTAGAGGTATGGTGCTGGATATGACTCCACTACATGTTATGGGTATATATATATATATATATATATATATATATATATATATATATATATTTATATATATATATACATACATATAAATATCTCTCTCTCTATATATATATATATATATATAATTATTTTAGATATATCTATACTGATATATATTCCTTTTTTGATATCTATACATATGTTTATAAAACAATATATACGTATATATGCTATACATATTTGCTTTATATGTATAGCTCCATATATCTGATGTATATACTTTTTAATATTTATCTACCACCATACACATCTATATGTGTATATTTATACATACTAAACATGACTGATTCCACAGTGCCTGTTCCCTACTAGTCTATACATGTACAGAATGATATATTTGAAAAAATAGCATTCATTACTACATCTCAGATGGTGTAGTTGTAAATTGCTCTGGGCATCGTGTATGGGGTCCTGGGTTCAAGCCTTGGCAGCAGTGATTATTTTGTTGCTGGGCAGAACAGTGGCTGATGGAGACAAGGTGATTAAGGCAGTTTTAAGCAGTTGTAAGTGGGTTTGCGTGATGGTAAGCGATGCCAATGCGGTTAAATGGGAAACTGCTTAATCTGTGTAGGCATCACTTAGCTTCACGCAAACACGCTTACTGCCACTTACTGCAGCTTACTCTCACTTGCCCTGTGCTAATTTCATTAAAAGAAAAGAAAAAAGGGGTGATAGGAAAGTGGTAAAAAGGGGGCACGCAGAGGGGAAAAACAATGTGACAGATAGCTAGGGATGTGCAGAACTGGTGTAGGGAAGGTCCATAGCTGTCCATTTCTGATACAGCAACAGCTGTGCATTTGTACAGAATTTGGAGGTGAATTTGGACACTCAAACTCCTGAGAGAGGAGTGAGGACAACAGTAATGTGTTGTTAAGCCAATTAGACCAAATTACATGTGTCCAGTGGACACATGTGCGAAATGGACAGCTATGCATGGGGCGACATTTTTTTCTGGGAACAGATTGTCTTTTTTTTTTTTATAAGGTGAGAGTGGGATGTTGGGGAAGGATAGTAGGTATATTTGGGGAGGTAGGTTGGGTAGGAAGACAGACAAGACAGCAGACAGGGGCAGTATATGACACATGTGGGGGGTAGACACCTTGGACGGGAAGGGTGGTTGGGATTCAGAAGCCCACGAGCCCCCAAATGGATACAGTGGAACTTAGGTCCTGACTCATAACCTGCAGTATGAATAGGTATTCCCATTAACCCAAAACAACAGATTTGGAACAGTTGCATAGCAAACAGAACACATGCATATGTGGAACCACAGTGGACATTATAATGGCATACAGGTTACATTGACAGCAACAGACCAACAATGATAGCATTTGAACAGGGAACATTAACAGTGAAGCATTTAAATATTTGTAGAACAATAGGACACATGTCCCGACAGCAGGTTTGGTGAAAAACATACCCATTGATTTATGTGTTTAGATTACTGGTGCAGATAGGGTGGGAGAGAGAGAGAGAGAGAGAGATGTCAACTAACAACTGTATAGGCTTCAGTTGTTCACAAATTTAATGACCATTGCTCTAATCATTACTCTCCAGGTACTAACTCATCGACCTATGGCCTTGGGTTGGGCAGTGGTATGTTTGTACACAGTGTATAATTACAGCCTTCTTACACATAATTTATACATTTTCTTACCTGGCAGACTTGTGGAGGAAATTACTGTTAACACTACCTGACTGTTTCTACCCATATTCACATAGTTAAGGTTACATATGTGCACTCATACTCTGTGTGTGTGTGTGTGTGTGTATGTGTGTGTGTGTGTGTGTGTGTGTGTGTGTGTGTGTGTGTGTGTGTGTGTGTGTGTGTGTGTGTGTGTGTGTGTGTGTGTGTGTGTGTGTGTGTGTGTGTGTGTGTGTGTGTGTGTGTGTGTGTTACTGACATAATCTGCCTTGATTTCTATTGGTCACCCTGGGTATTGCCGGCAGTGATCACTAGCTGTGACAGCATGACACTTTAGGGACATTTCTTGCAGGAGACTACTTTGTGTTTGTACTTATCTTGCTGTCATTTGCAGCCTTGGGCTTGGACTGTGGGTGTTGTACACAGTGTATAATTACAGCCTTCTTACAGCTAATATATACCTTTTCTTAACTGGCAGAACTGGAGAGGAAATTTCTGTTAACACTATCTGACTGTTTCTACACATATTCACATATTCCTGGGTGAAAAAATGCATATAGCTTACTACCACTCCTGGGATTCGAATTGTGCCTGTTTGTGCATAAAGTAGAACAAAGTTTGTGTTTCATCAGAATGAGCTACTGAGAAACTGTTGTCTCTTATTTGACTGTTTTCTGCCTAAGGCTGCTCATGATGCAGCCTTAGCAGCCTGCTGGCATGGGCATCCATGTCCGTGGCCCTCTCATCTGCAGCTGTATAGGAGATAGAAAAACATTTATGCATATATATCACATACACAGGCTAAACTTTGGAAATACTTATTGATACTGATACACACAGCTGGGACATTCCTCTCCTGTGCATCATGGTCCCACCTGTCCAAGAGCTTCCTCTTCCTATGCTTCAAGTCAGCAAAGTGGCACTGGACCTGCTTACCAGTCCGAGGGATGCTAGCGGCACTGGTGAGGTCATGTGTGAGATGGTCCCAGACCTCTGCTTTGTATTGGGAGCCCTGGTACTGGTCCTGCAGCAGTCTCCCTTCATGGTTTGTACTAGGAGTCCAGCCATGACCCTGGACTCCTGAATGCCCCAGTGCTGCACCCAAAAGTGCACACCTTCACCAATACCAGCCATAGTGCCTGCAGTGATAAGCTACAACTGGTTATGGGCTGCTTTCCTACACTTTGCCATGATTGGATGATTTTGAATATGCTATGCTAATTATGCATCTATATCATAGCATTGAACCTGTAAATGTCAAATGCTCACATGAGCGAATATTCATGTACTCGAAAATGGTATTGTGGGGGGCTGTGCCCCCACACCCCCCACTAAATATATATTCCTACTCTGAGATCGCGCTATAGTGAGGAAAGGGCAAAAATCATGATCTTCACTATACCACTAACAAAATTAATAAACTTTTGAGGACGTGATTTTTCCTCATGTGAACGTTCGACATTGTCGGCTTCAAAGTTACGATATAGACCCCTAATTATTGCTAAGCACACAAATTTAAGAAATGCTTACTTAGGCTAAGCATAGCTGAGCACAATTTAGCATTGTTCAGCTTTCATTTTATGGACTATCAGGATTGTGGGGTTGATTTCTTCTTAATGACATCTTATGATATGTATGTTTCCCTTCCCTAACATCCCCCTATGTGCTTTTATTGCATTATATTCTTTTGTGGCTACACTGTATGGGACATTTGTGTTTATATGGGAGTTCACATCTGTACTACACTGACACCTCACGTTTAGACCTGCTACACTACCATGGTTAACAAATATATATATTATTCACTACCTATTTATAAAAAAGATACTTTTACTGCTGTTTTCACATATAAAAATGAATGGACTGCGTTGGGGCTCAAATTATGAATAATTGCATGTGAGGTGAACGTTCTAACCATTACGTTACTTCACTCTGACTGCTTTAGCTGTATGTTTCTATTTAGCTCCTTTGGGTGTTTCAGCTATGCTATAACACACACTCAGCTATGCCTGAACTTTACTGGGGATAGAAAAAAATAAAATAAACATTTTTTTTTATTTTTATTTACTGGAGGGGTACGCACATTGCTTTCTGCATGTTAGGGCAGAACATCTGGACAACTACATCATACATGGGGGAATTGGTTTAAATGTTCCTCTCAGGAACATACTTACTTATTTGGTATGCCAGAATGTACACTGGCATGCTATTCTGGACATTATCTGTGTTGGACCATTGTGGGAGGCTGTGCTTTTGTGTGTTTTTACTCTATTTTGTCCGTGGACACTGTTATGTTATGATAACAGTGTCTGCGGACACTGTTACTTGCTTTGGGATTGCTGTTCAGCAATTCTAGAGTGCAGGGGGCATGTGTACTGTGCGAGCAATGCTCGGACATGCCTCTTGCACTTTTACATGGATCGTGTCCATGTAGAGAATACAGCAGCACACCTTCATTAATATGGAAGGCGTGCTGTTGTTCTACATGGCACGATCCACTCCATGCAGGAATACCACTATTCCTGCACAGAGTTTAATGAATCCAGGGGAGTATCTTTGTCTTTTAGAAAATGCATGTACAAAAGTCCTGTTCTAAAAGCTTTCTATGTTTATAAGAGCAATACTTAAAATGTATCCATATTACCTGGGTTTGCTGTATATTTCTTGGTTTGCTGCTCATAAAATTTCAGTTTATCAGGAAAATTAATGGCCGTATAGTTTACAGTTGCTTACATTAAGAGGCATTTCAGTTTCAGAATGCATATCCTTTAGAAACTGCATGTAAAAATCCTATTCTAACAGCTTTCTATGTTTATAAGAGTAATATTTAAAATGTATCCCTGTTAGCTAGGTCTCTGCTCTGTTTTTTGGTTTGTTGCTCATAAAATGTGTTTTCCTGGGAAATTATGCTGTGTTCGTTTAGTATCACTGTATGCTAAGAAGAATTTTGGTTTCAGATTTCATATTCTTTAAACATGTCAAAAGTCCTGTTCTAACAGCTTTCCAGGTTTAAGAGCAATACTTAACATGTATCCATATTAGCCAGGTTTCTGCTCTATAATTTTTGGTTTGCTGCTGGTAACAGTTCTGTTTGTCTGGGAAATTATGCTGCCTAGTTTAAAGTTACTATATTAAGAGGCATTTGAGTTTCAGCTTTCATATCCTTTAGAAAATGCATATACACACTTCCTGTTGTAACAGCTTTCCAGGTTTATAAGAGTAATATTTGTGTCCGTCTTTGTGCCTTTATCCCCAAAGTGCAAAGCTTTGTACCAATTTCTTGTCTTAACAGGTTGAGAGGTATGGTTTATTTTACTTGTTGTACTGTTTTTACAATGCATGCTCATAATAGCAAGGCCTAAGTCCCTATGGTTTTTTGTCTTGTCAGATGTTTGCACAGCAATTGATGTAACAATTCTCATGATGGTTGTTTGGGTTACTATTGCCTTGGCCTCAGAGTACATCTATTTTACTGTACAGGCATGCTAATTTTTTATGAAGGGTGTTACAAAATTGGTTATAGGTATCTGGGTTTGTTTTGCAATATTACTAAAAGTAATGCAGTGTATCTTGTATTCTCTCACCCAGGAATGGAATATGGTCACTTACGTGTTGGAAAAGGGCATCTACTATGCCTTCATTTTATTTTAAGTGGTGAATACAGACTACTGAAACTAGGTTAGATATTTCTAAGAACAGCCTGAGCACTTATTATGGGTAAAAGTGTTTTGATATATTGGCAGGCTAGACGTGCATTACTGCTTGTGCTGGAAATATTTTTATGCAAGACTTTCAGGATTTGTTTTGTTAGCTGTGCACTAGACAATTAAAATTGTCTATTCTGTTAATGTCTCAGTTTTCACTAATACTTTCAGTGTACCCAGGTTTGTCCCTATTTTTAGAGCTATACTGGTGTCTTTTGGAGAAAATGCCATGCATCTGACTTCACAGTTATGCAGTTCTACTTCAGAAAATGTTTAAAGCACATTCTGTTGTCACTACCTCAGCGTAATGGTAGCAATATCTTGTAGCACATTCATGCCAGTATTACTGCAGCCATTGTACATAATTTTTTGCAGCTAATGTGCTATTTGGATTTTATAGTACGATATTGGGATTTACTGCTGTACAACTATTTGGGATATGTGATTTGTTTTTTGGTGGTTAAAGATGTGAGAGCTTAAATCCTTTGGTCATAACTGTTCACAACACATCTGAAATGTCACATTCTTGTAAGTACTGAGTGCCGTATTTCAACTTTTCAAGGCACCTTTGCCAGGTGCACACTAGGGTGTAGGACAGGGCTAGAACACTTCTGAAGTCGTGAGGTAGTATTGTCCTGATGCAGTGTATGTATGTCATGGCACAGTTTGAAGTGTTTTGCAAGTAGATTAAGCTGGGTTTGTTTATCCTTAGCATGAATTGTGAGATCAAGAGTGCCTTGATACTGAAAATGTCATTTTGCAATGAATCTCTCCCTATAATACTGGTTAGGTGGGCAAGTGAACACCAGAGGATACCGTGATCATGCAGGTCTTTATGGTTAGCAAAAGGAGCAGAGATGAGCAGGAGAAGGTGCAAAGACCAGAAATGTCCAGTGATATGGGTAGGTTGTGGGCCTATTGCCCCATATCTTAGATGTTCAGGAGATGGTTCATTTTTTTCTGCATTATAGCCCCATTTCTTTCTGTGTTCAGTAACATCACTCTTTTACAAACCTAGGTATAGACTACCCAGATTACAATGAGGACAGGGATATGGCTATAGATAGCACTCCAAAGAAGAGGAGAAACACAATTTTTCAGCCAAGTTGGGCAAGTGCCTTTAACTGACTTTCTGTGAGTAGGCGTGGAGTGAAATATGCTTTCTGCAAGACCTGTAGCACAGACTTCACAATCAATCCTGGTGGCCAACATGATCTGCAATGACATGCCAACAGCGAGAAACACAGACAGAATTGCAAGCATGCAGCAGGAAGGAATATGGCAGACTTCTTTGGACCTCAGAGTTTACCAAATACAAAGGTGGTTGAGGCAGAAGATGGCTTTGTGTCACTTCTTGGAAAACACAACTTGTCATTTGCAGCAGGAGAACACATCCTGAAATTTATGAAGAAATATGGAGAGGATCAAGATGTTCTCTGGAAAATGACATGTGGAGCAACGAAGGCAACATGCATTGCACGAGATGTTTTAGGGCCTCATTACCAGAATGACGCTGCTGCTGCCTGCCAGAAATCACCATTCTGTGTATATATGGACCAAAGCATAGACATGGGTGATGAAAACCTTTTGGTGATCCTTATTGGTTACCTTGATGAAAAGGCAGGCAAAAATGTTATACAGTTCTTTAATATGCCAGAATGTGTGTCAGGAACTGGACAAGCATTGTTTGATGTTTAAGGTCCACTATGACACAATTTAACATTCCATTTTCCAACATTGTAGCCTTTTCTTCAGACAATGCTGCCTCAGTGATTGGGAAACACAATTCTGTGTTATCTCATTTAAAGGAGGTGAAGCCTACCATTGTAAATGTGGGGTGTCTGTGCCACCTAGCAGATCTATGTAGTAAGGCTGGTGTAAAAGCACTACAATCACCAGATGAAGAACTTATATCTGACGTGTACTGTTGATTTAGTTCCAGTGCACAAAGACAACAAAAACTGCAAGAATTTTCTTTATTCACAGACACTGACACCATCAAGATTATTAGACATGCGCCTACTAGATGGCTGAGTCTGGGAAAGGTAATTAACAGAATCGTGGCCATCTGGCCAACTCTGAATTCATATTTTTTGTCTGTAGAGCCACAGTCTAATAAGATTGACTTGATCTCTAAACACCTACAGAGTCATGAATTGCATGTGATTTTTTATATTTCTTAAGTATGCACTGGAACCTTTATTGGAGTTCAACATTCAGCTTCAAAGCCAAGAAGGTCAGCTTCTGACACTGCATGCCACTGTGCATAAACTAATGGAGCAGTTCGCTGGTAGACTCTTCAGACCTGCAGCTGCTGTCAGACCTATCAAACAAGGTGATGTCTCAGTGTTGACTGATACTACCTCTTTTCTGCCAAACAGTGAGCTGCGTATTGGCTATGAAGTTAAACTGTACATGAGTATCCATGAGGAAGATATTGCCGGCACAGTTATTGAATTTAACTTTTATAAAAAAAAGTTACCACGTTCTATGCTGCAGTGCTGCAGAAAATGTTTAAAAAATTTCCCTTGCAGGACCACTTAATGAAAAATGCTGCATTCCTTTTAATCTTGCCAAAAAATTTGATATTTCTTCAGGACCTGCCAGGGACATTGGTTTCCTTCTGGGTGTCTGTGAAAATGATGTTGAGGCTGAACAATTAATTGATGAGTTTACCAAGTATCAGACTGAGGACAACAGGTAACCCGACAGTTCCAGTGGATGGGCCCCTCTCATGTGTGTCAAAGTACTGGAGACAACTTCCGAGGGACCTTTGCATTGATGGGAAACTGCCACTCTTTAAGCAGCTTATGGTGACTCTATTTTGCTTGCCACATTCAAACGCACAAGCTGAGAGAGAATTTAGTATGGTGTGGAAAGTGAAAACTGAATTGCGACAGTCTCTCAGTGTAAAAACATTGAACTCATCATTAGCAGTGAAAATGAATGAAGAACTGGACTGCTGTGATCTTAAGCTGTCAAACCATGTGTTAGATGCTGCTAAGAAAGCCACAGAGCATACAATAAGTGTACATCTGATGTATCTGATGTATGATGATGTGTAGTGGAAGGACAGCATCATAATATGTCTGTTTAGAAAATGTAAATGTAGCAAGTGGATTAATGACAATGTGATTTTATTTTTGATTTGTACATAACTGCTGTTTATCTACTTATGGTGTGGTAATGGTATTGCAGCTTGTAAAATAAAGTTTTTATATAAGAATCAAGTGCCCTGTACTGAATTTTACAAATGTTCTAGACCCCATGGCAATGGCATGTTTTGCACAGTGCAAAAATAGGGTGTTCCACATTTTGACTGATTGTCACACATTGCTAGGGTTTGTGTTCCACCTTGGTCTCTTAAAGGGTTGAGAGCTATGGATTTTATTTGATTTGATATTACTTGAACCTATATGATTTTAGGAAAGGGAAAGCTTAGAAAAATGATTTACACAAGACGGCCAGCTTAGGACTCTAGATGAGCTAGACACAGCAGAACTGGGTATATGAATATCAAAAGAAGAAATTAAATGGGCCATGCAACACATGAAGATAGGCAAAGCCTCTGAACCTCCGAGCCTTATGGGTTTTCCATTATAAGTGGAGTGGAAATGAATTGAATGATTCAGAACTAACTGCTGACATTAAAACAGTAATACAATATTTTAGCCCATGATAGAAAAAGTGCTTACAAGATTAATTATAGACAGGACACTGATAGTTGTTTGGCCCTCTGAATTTTAGATAAACATCAAAAAGAAACAGAATAGGCTGGAGTAGTAGTTTTTGATAGTCAGAAAACATTTGATGACAGTTTCTGAGGGAAAGGAGACGATCTCATAAATTGTGTTAAAACAAAGCATGAATCCTAGCTTTGAAGTCAAAAATTAAGTCAGCTCTTAGAAAGGTATTATTAAGAGGAGTACTAGACAAGGATGACCTTTGTCACCTTTCCTCTTAGTAATAGAAGGATTCGCATTAAAAGTAAGAACTTTATTGGAACACATGCAAAGTAAGCGATTTGGAATGGCATGGACCAAGCTCTAAAGAGATGACTATGTTCTCCTAGCAGAACAAATGGATTGTATGTTTCTCAGTGTCCTAGAAATATTCCTGGAATTTGCCAGCATGTTTGACCTTATGATCAATCATCAAAAAACAAAAACAAAACAAAAAAAAATAAAACATGATGCTTAAGAATTGAGATGTGTAAGGGTAGAAAATCATATGTGATCCTGTAAAAGAAACTGAACTTCCCATGTATCCTGGGTTATTAGTAGGGCGTACACAAGAATAAGTTATTCATCAAAAACATAGAATGTATCACAATTACAGTTAAGAAACCACTGGACTTAGGGGGTCAGATAAGCTAGACATTGGTTGGGAGAATTAATGCAATTAGAGTTATGGATGTACTAATTATTAATTGTTTAATTAGAAATTTCTCTTTAACAGCAGATCATACAGGACTACTTGAACTACAACTTAGAATAATATGTTAATGAAAAACATAAGCATACAGTACCTAAGCAGATGTTATAGGCTGTCATTCGCCTGGTCAGGATGTAACAGACAAACCTTTGTGGGTTTTGTTCAAGCAGCTTTATTATGTACAAACACATGAGGAATGAGGCAACAACTTTAACTTTAATAAACTTATAAACAAACTGACTCTGTCTCTCATACATGCTCACTTGCTGCCTGCACTCTCAAAATGGCACTGAAGCTAGCACTTGCTTGCTATTTATATGCATGCACTGTCCTTGGAAATGCTTCTTAAAGGTACAACACACATACATATTCTACATCCTCCCTCTTTGAAAAATGAATCGTACTTCATTGGCATCGATTGACATGCAATAAATACAAGATAGTTCTTAGGCATGCAATTATAGAGAAGTAGATACATATAAACAATTATGTCCAGGTTGCTGTGTATTTCACACTAAGTCTGAAGATACAACCAAATCATGTGACATGTGACCGAATTTAGAGTTAGGTCTAGCAACTGGAACTAATCCCGCTGAATGTTCAACCTTGGGGACATCAGGAACATCATCAGAAGTAGTAATGGAAGTTAAGACATGTTCTGGAACTGGAACATTGTCTGGATTCCTCTGTGATCACAGCAACAATGCTGCAATATCAGTTCTGATAAAGGAAGATATCTGTGATTTCTCCTACACTATACACCCTCAGATTCCCCAAAATAGGTTCTTGGCTCAGGACATAAATCTGTTACTTGACCAAGCCAGTTGAAACCTTTTGCCATTTATATCCTCACTGTCTCTCCTTTTTTTAATTAATGAAAACAGTCTTCTCATTTTATCATAACTGGACTTCTGAAAAGAACGTTTTCTGAGTAGTTGGTCTTTGATTGCTCTGTTGTTTTTAGCTTTAGGCTTCAACAAACTGGAACTGATAAGCAAGGTTGTTCTGGTTTGCCTAAATAAAATTCTTTGAGCAGGTGAGCCAAGTATATCATCATGGGGTATGTTTCTAAGATTGAGTAAATTCAAAAAGACGTTGGTATTGTCAAGCTTCGACTTCTCTAGTAATTGCTTTGCACTCTGTACTGCATGTTCAGCTAGACCATTTGACTGTGGGTATTCAGGACTACTAGTAACATGTATAAAGTCCCATTCTTTTGCAAATTTCTGAAACAATTGACTGGTAAATTGTGTACCATTGTCAGAGATAAGCTTATGTGGACTACCATGGACTGAGAAATGATGTTTCAGCTTGATAATAACAGTAGTGGATGTTAGGCCAGGCAACAAAGTGATATCAAACCAGTTTGATTAACAGTTGACCAACAATAAGTAATGCTGATTGTTCCACTCAGATATGTCAGTGGCTACTGTTGACCAAGGTAGTTCAGGAACTTCACTTAGCTGAAGTGTCTCTTTTTGCAGATGCGGTTTAGTACTATTGCATACCGAACAAGAAGAAAGTACTTTGTCAATGTCATTCACTAGAGAAGGCCAAAATATTAGTCCTCTCTCCTTTCTTTTGGTAGATTCAGAACCAGGGTGGCCACGATGCAAAATCCAAATATATTCATGTTGTAAGGAAGCAGGAACAACAACTTTAGGACCTTTGAAAATAATGTCATGTTCCGTCAAGATCTCATCTCTGTAAGGAAAATAAGGTTGCACCTCAGGTGGTACAACGGATTGCTTTGACAGCCATTCTACCTGGATATAGTGGCTGAGCTTTTGCAAAACGGGATCAGTCTTTGTATGATCTGTCGGCTCATCAAGTCTTGTGGTCAAAAAATTATGTACTTCCATGACATCAAAGTCAGAATTCTCTGTATCAAACTATTCTGCTGTATTTCTGGGTGATCTGGATAAGTTATCAGCCAGATAAAGACGTTTGCCTTTCGTATAGACCATTTTGAAGTTATACTTTTGTAATTTGAGCATCATTCTTTGCAATCTTGCTGGAACAGAATGCATAGGCTTCTTTAAGATAGTAACTAGAGGTTAATGGTCAGTTTCAATCTGGATATCTCGACCATAAATATAATCATGAAACTTTGAAAATGCAAACACAATTCACATATTGCATTTCAATTTGGGTAAGAGTTCTAGATGCATAGGCTACTGGTCTGCTCTCTTGAAGAATAATTGTACCAAGTCCAAACTTTGAAGCATCACAGGAAAGAGTAACTTGTCTGTTGATATCATAGTATCTTAATGTAGGTGGAGTGGCAATTTTCTGCTAAAGATTATCAAAAGATCTCTGGAGCTGTTCTAGCCAAGACCATACAACATTTTTGCACATTAGCTCTCTTAAAGGCGCTGTCAATTCTCTGAAATCTGGTATGAATTTGCCCAAATAGTTAACCATACCAAGAAAACGCTGTAGAGCTTGAACACTATCTGGTGCTGGCATCTCAAGAATAACTGCTTGCTTAGACAGGTCTGGTCGTAAACATGTACTGGTAAATAAATGATCTACATATGTGACTTCTGGTAATCTGAATTTGCACTTCAGATGATTGTCTAAAATATTCTTGAGGTTTCTGTCATGCTCTACTTCACCATTGCCTTTGACCAATAAATCACCTACTATTATGGCACCAGGGATTAACCTGAAAAGATCTGTTCCGTTGCACGCTGGAAGACTTCACTTGCAGAATTTATTCCAAATGGCATCCAGAGAAATCTATATCTTCCAAATGGGATACCAAATGTTGTCAGTAATGAAGATTTGTGATCAAGCATTAATTGGCAAAATGAACTCTTTGCATCCAAGACAGAAAATACAGTGGCATTTGGTATTAGGGCTGCGACTTCTTTGACTGTTCGCATAGGATGATGGGGTCTCTTTAATGCCTTACTCAAGTCTCTTGGGTCGATGCATATTCTGATTTCATCTGAGCCTTTTTTATGAGTTGCTACCATAGATGACACCCATTCAGTTGGTTCTGTAACTGGACAAATTACACCTTGCTGCACATTTTATCCAATTGAACTTTGCTCTGCATGGCTATTGGAATTTTTCTTGCTGGCCTGACCACTGGATTGACCTCTGGGTCTAACTTCATAGAATACACAACTGGAAGCTTGCCTAGCTTGTCATCGAAAACATCAGTATATTTTGAGAAAATTGTATCATTGAAGCTAGAACTGGAACTGGGACATGCGCTTCTATGATGAATTTCTTTAGTAAAACAAAACAAATTCATTCTCAAACTGTCTCTTTGACCCAATAATGACTGCACAAGTCTTCGAACTATGTAAAACAATAATGTGTAACTGTTTCCAGACAAATAATGTGAAAGCACTACTGAGCCTTTGGTTTGAATTTCTTCACCTCCATAGGCAACAATTTTCGCACTACTAGCCACATTAAGTTGTTCACTAGCCCTTACCTTGGCAAATGCTTCTGCTGACATAACATTACAGTTTGAACGAGTATCTACCTTGAGCTAGATGGGTTTACCATGGATCAGGACAGTACAAAACCCTTCGCTCTTTGCTAATAAATCTAGTGCATTAACCTTTTCACCAATCACTGATACATCATTTACATAGAAAGTAGACTGCAAGCCTACATGATCAATTTGCTTTTTAAGTGATCTTTCTTTGCAACTGGGTGATGTTTACTTGACTTGCAAAACTTTTTAAAATGATTCAATTTTTTACACTTGTGACAATGCTGACCAAATTATAAACATTTCTCTCTTTTGGATTCATGGTTGGCACAACAATTATGACAGTTCACAATGAAGCTTGGCTTTCGTTTTGCTAATTCACTTTTGTGCTGTATTGAACAACCCTTGCACTGCACTGAGCATGCTCCTTTAATTGAACTAGTCTTAGAGCTTGCTGGAAAACTACTGGGTTTCCCTACCACACCCCCAGGGGCTGCAGCTGCTATGTGCTTAGGCCTGTTTCTGCTTTCCACATGCTGCATGCTGTCTACTTTTGCTTTGGAGCCTGTTGAAACCATGCTCGTATCACTAGCCAGCATACTTTATTTATTTCCAGTTTGATTACCAGGGAAGCCCACTGGACTATGAGACCCCATTTTCAGTGGAGGCCCAGGGAGAAAAGCTTCATAATGCAGATTACAGTAAAGAAAAACAGTCTAAAATCAAGGTGTTGAGAGTACAAGAACAAATGCATAAAAATTCAATACATAGCATGAACAATATTGCTCATAGCGAAAGAAAGTGTCATATAGAATATGACGTACATAATAATTTACATAAAGTTTATTTATTTTATTTATTTATTTCAGTTTGATGACCGGGGAGGTCCACTGGGCTCAGGAGCCCATTTTCAGTGGAGGCCCGGGGAGAAAAGCTTCACATTACATAATAATATCAAAGATAAAACAAAAGAAAAAACAAAAGATAAAATTAAATTCAGTTCAAAGATACAGATACATGTAGATGCAACAGTCAGCTAAGTGATAAGAATACTGGTAGATTGTGAATCAGAGACATTAAGAGGTATAGTATTTACATAAACATATGAGTTGAATATTGACATATTGACATATGAATCATATATTGGCTTGGTTGGTTACAAAGGTTACATAGTCTGAGTCATTGTTATGGCAGAGTAGTAGAACAAGCATAAATGTTGGGGAGGGGAATAAAGGGAGAGCAAACTATTTACAATACATACATATATACACATGACAACAGTAGACAGAAAGTAAATCCAGGAACAAAGCTGATGGTAGTAGGAATTAGTATAGAACTACAGTTAGTGTGTGTGGAGAAACGTGTGGAGAAAAGTTCACACTTTTAAAGTCAAAAGCTATTTACAGTGTTTACATAGTGCAAAATATCATAAGGGAAAAAGCTGTGGAAGGCTAACATGAGCTGTTAGGAGCTTAGGAATACAGGGGGAATCCTCCCAGGGGCTTTTGCTTCAATGGATCTAGGTGGGGAGAATGCAGTTACATTTCTATTTAGAGGAGAGGGAGGAGAAAAGTTGAGTTTTGAAGTTGTCTGGTTTTGACAATGTCCTCAGTATGGAAGGGAATGAATTCCATTTTTTGCATAGGGAGAAAGAGAGGAGAAGTTGTCCAGCAGGTTGTTTTGGTTTATGGACAGAAATTAAGATTTGGTGTTCAGATTGAAGAGTTCTATTAGGGGTGTAGGGGGGAAGGATGTTTGTTAGAGCAGGACATTTGGTTGGATTGAATATGAGTCAATGCACTGTGGTGAGTTGGAGGTAGTCCTGGTAATTTATGAGTTCTAGCCAGTTCAGAGATTGAAGGGTAGCACAGTGATGAGTAGAGTGTTTGGCTTTGGTTGCAAATTTGGAAATGTTGTTATAACAGATTTCAAGTTTGGAAGTGATGTAGGAGGACAGGTTGGTTAGAAGACACGCTCCACACAGTAATGAGGGAAGGAGATAAGTAGAGGCTAGATTATGCCTTGTAGGAATGGAGAGGAAACGGTTGTTCCTATAAAGCATACCTAGTTTTTTGTGGGTTTTCTTTATATTTTGCTGAATGTGGATGTTGAACTTGAGGTGTTTGTCTATAGTAATGCTAAGACGTTTGGCGAAGGGAACAACTTCGATAGGAGAGTTATTTTGGCTAGGGACAAGTTTTGTCATAAGAGAAGGTTTTTGATGGTAGGAATAGTAGTATTTTGGATTTGTTTGCATTGAGACTGGAATAACTGTCCAGGAGGAGAAGGTCAACACTTGCACCACACCACATGGAACACACAGCCCTCCAGAACACACACCAGCATTGCCTTCACATAAAAACACAAACCACACATCCATCTTTACGGAGGCTCTCAATAAAAATCTAACCAAACAGCCGAGACCTCCAAGGCAGAAACGCACTCAACCACCACAACACTAATCACACGACACATAACTTTCCTAAATAGTGTGCCACTCAACCAAAGCCCCTGAGGCAAAACAGCATGCCCAACACATTAGTCATAGGTGACTCAATAGTGAGGCACACTGAAGTCTCACTCACTAGGTTGAATAAGGAGAAAGTAACAGTCTGCTACCTGTCAGGAGCCAGGATCTGCCACATAACGCATGCACTCAAGTCCCTCAACAACAGGTACAAATATGGCTCTGTCATTGTACATGTGGGTGTGAATGACCTGAGACGTACCTCCCTGGACTACATGAAAAGAGACATGGAGGAGCTCTCGGATTATGTAGCCCAGGTGGGTATGACCCTAGCCCTGAGCAGTATCCTACCATCACCCAGAATTATACCACAGTACAAGCAGGAAATGATTGATTTCAACAATTGGCTAATTTCGTATCATTCTAAGGGGATTCAATATCTGTCTGCCTGGGATGACATGATTGACAGACCTCAATGCTTTGCCAGAGATGGCCTGCATCTGTCACCCCTGGGCTTCTGGATATTGGCCAAGGCTCTTGCCACCATTATACTGCCTTTTCTAAGTGGTGTTCCAAAGACCAAATTACCACCGTAACAGCTACAAACAAATACAATTTGAGGGTCATGCTACTCAACGCTAGAAGTCTAAATCTCAAAATGCACTAGCTTGAAGTACTCCTTAAAACAGAGAATATCGACATTTGTGCTGTAACAGAGACTTGGTTCAAGGCAGCAGAAAGCACCCCTGTACTACCAGGCTACAGCTCATTCCACACCTTTCGGCAGCAGAACTTGGACCGAAGCTCCAAAGGTGGTGGTGTTTCCATATTCATAAAGGAAGCGCACACCTCCAGACTGGTAGCCCAACGTAATGCATCTGAGATACTTCAGGTGCAGCTTACATTGGGTAAGACAGCGATTCAGGTCATAGCCTGCTATAGGTCCTCAACCATGTCCCACGATTCACACTTCACATTCCTAAGCACCCTGGAGAATATTAGGGTCCAACCTAACACTTTCATACTGGGTGAATTCAACTACCCCTCCATTAACTGGGAACACTACTCATGTACCAATACACTTGCCCAATGCTTTCTGGAATTCATTAATTCCAATGCCCTGGACCAGCTCGTTCTTACCCCCACTAGAGGTAGAAACATCCTTGACCTGGTCATTACTAACATGGGCGACCGTTGCTCTACACAAATAGTCAACTCCTCCCTGGTTAGATCCGAACACAAGCCAATCACCTTGGAAATCCACATCCACCCCCCCCCCCAATAAAGGTAACCATCATGAAAAACTTCTCCAAAGCTAACTTTGGGCTCCTAAAAACAGAGGTGGCTAACTTCACGGCATCCATGCAAATGGAGAATAGTTGCATGACTGCCAAATCATACACCAATGCACTGTACGAACACGTACACAAATGCATGGATCTCGCCATACCCAGTAGAACTAAGATGCTCTCCTCAAAAAAAAAGGAAGCCAATCTGGTGGTACCCTTCCATAAACAAACTCCACAACAGAAGCAGGAAACTGATTTGGAATAAGGGAAAGTTGCAAGACTGGAAAAAACTCCCTTATCAGCCTCAACAAAAGGTTGAGATCCCTCATCAAATCCTCTAAAGCTAGCTATGAAAACAGAATTGTAGTAGATAGTAAAGACAACCACAAGGCATTCTATAGTTATATAAAGAATGTCCATGGCAATACCCAGATTTGCTTTGAACTACTGCACAATGGTACCGTTCTATACCGAGCCAACAGATATTGCAAATACACTGGTGGACAGATGCACTGCTAACTTTACCCCCCCCCAAAAGAAAAGGACCAATCACAATACCAGTAGATTGCCAGGCACCCGGTATTACTGCTGCACAGATTAAAACAGCACTGTCCAAGGCCAAGAATACAGCTTCTATGGGACCTGACAGTATTCCTAGCTGTGTTCTATATGAACTACAGAGTGAACTGGCACCTCACCTGTGTGCCCTGTTCAATCACAGCCTCACCTCAGGCTTTGTCCCTACTGAATGCCACACTGCTACAGTCATCCCTCTCCAAAAAGGAGGAGTGACTACAGACCCCTGAAACTATTGCCCTTTTAGCCTGTTGAGTCCGATATGCAAAGCTATGGAATGCATCATCATGGACCTAATAAACAAGGATATAGGGAATCTTCAAACTCTGGATCCTACACAGTCTGGTTTTGTGAAGGGTAGATCATACCTGCTCAATTTGGTCAACTTCTTTGAGTCAGTCACCAGAGCTGCGGATGAAGGAAAGGGGACTCATACAGCCTACCTTGATCTGGCCAAGGTCTTTGATACCATTCCCCACTCAGGAATCATAGAAAAACTTACTAAGCTAGGCATCAACCCCTATATCACTAGGTGGGTTGCAAACTGGCTCACAGATAGAACCCACAGTGTGAAAGTAGTTGACTCCAAGTCAGACTGCCGACCAGTCACGAGTGGAATCCCAGAGGGTTTGGTCCTGGGTCCTCTCCTGTTTGGTATATACTTCTCTGAAGTCCAAGCCAACATGAAGGGATTCTGGCTGACAAAGTTCACAGATGATTGCAAGTTGGGAGCTATTATTAACTCAGCAAGTGATGTTGACATCCTACATAAAGGCTTCAATGAGACCAACGACTGGTGTCAGAACCATGGCCTTATGCTCAATGTCAAAAAATGTGTCTTCATCCCCTTTGGGAAAAACCTGGTTGATGGTAGTCCACTGAACACAAAAGGCATTATAAAAGATCTGGGAACACAGGTTGACAGCAACCTCTCTTTTGACCAGCATGCTCCCACTGTGGTCAGAAAGTCCTTCTTTGTGGCACATCTCATTACTAACCATCTTTGGGTGGAACCACCTCAGGGGATGGGGTTCACCCCCCCGGGGGGGGGGGTGAGGACAGGATCCTGTCACCTAACACCAGGTCTGGGGTTTGGTGCATAGCGAGGTCCAAAAAGAGTTTGGAGATCTGCTACACCTGCTTGAGGGCCGCGTGGTGCAATTAGAGGGTCAGCCTGCCCTTCCTGCTCAGCCCCCAGCACAGCCACCTTCAGGGCTGTGAAGGTGCAGTGGTGGCTGCCTATGAGTAGGAACCTCAGTCCCACTGTTTCTATTTTGGGGCTCATGGGCTTCCAATTTCCAAACACCTCTCCCTGTCCAAGGTGTTTACCCCAAGATGTGTCATATACTGCCCTTGTATGCTGTCTTGTCTGTCTTCCTACCCAACCTACCTCCACAAATATAATTACTATCCTTCCCCAACATCACCGTCTCACCTTAAAAAAGAATGGGCAATCTGTTCCCCAAACATTTCTCTCCTACATAACTGTCCATTTTGCACATGTGTCCACTGGACACATGAAATCTGGTCTAAATGGCTCCACAACACATTATTGTTGTCCTCCCCCCTCCCCCCTTCTCTCAGTGGATTGAGTGTGTAAATATACCTCCAAATTCAGTATATATGCACAGCTGTTGCTGTAGAAAAAATAGACAGCTATGGGCCTTCCCTACATCTGTCCTGCACATCCCTAGCTACTTTCCCTATTGTCTTTCCCTCTGAGTGCCCTCTTTTTTACCACTTTCCTATCACCCCTTTTTTCTTTTCATTTAAAGAAATTAGCATGAGGCTAAGTGTGAGTAAGCTTTTTTAAGCAGTAGTAAGCGGGATTAAGCCTGTTTGCGTGGTGCTAAGCAATGCCTATGCAATTAAGCACTTTTAGGGCTGTCTGCAAGCATATTTTACTGGAAGTTAGCATTGCTTACCACAACGCAAACCCACGCAAACTTGCTTACAACTGCTTAAAAGTGCCTTAATCACTCTGTATCCAACAGCCCTTGTTCTGCCCAGAAACAAAATAACCAGCCCTTGCAAGTCTCAAACCAAGGACCCTGAACACTGCAGCAAGTTACCACTAAGCCGTAGATATGTATATATACACACACACACACACACACACACACATATATATATATATATATATATATATATATATATATATTTATATATATATATATGTGTGTGTGTGTGTGTGTGTGTGTGTGTGTGTGTGTGTGTGTGTGTGTGTGTGTGTGTGTGTGTGTGTGTGTGTGTGTGTGTGTGTGTGTGTGTGTGTGTGTATGTGTGTATATATATATATATATATATATATATATATATATATATATATATATATGTAGAGAGAGAGAGAGAGATGCATATATATATATATATATATATATATATATATATATATATATATGTGTGTGTAGTACATTTGGATATCAGATTCACACTCTGAACCTCTCACTGCAAAACATCTGACCAAAGGCACTGTAAATGGGGTGAAGGGGCCCAAAATAGTGACCTCTTGTAATTATAAACACTATCCCTTCCTCCACAGCTGAACTATTCTGCCTCGCAACAAGATAACCAGCCCTTGCAAGGCTTGAACCGAGGACTCTGCACAACATAGCCACAAGTTACCACTAAGCCATCTGAGCTGTAATATGGGATGAATTCCTCTAACATATGCAGAACAGCCAGTCTACCATAGGGAATGTACAATGTGGAAGCACTAAACATTCTTATGATATATACACACACACACACACATACACACACACGCATATATATATATATATATATATATATATATATTTATATATATATAGGTTTACCATTACAATTTCGCTGTGCAATTGCACGGCTATGAAGTATTCGAACAACAGATGTTCGAATACTTCATATTTCAGCAGGTTATGTGAGCAAATGGTATAATTGCGAATGGACTGTGTATTCACAATTATAACATGTGCTCATGTAAAGGGATCATGGTACAGTGCGGTTAGGGAAATACATCCCATTCCTCACTGTAGTGCGATCTCGGAGTTGGAATATTAAGTTGAGGGGGTGAGGGGCACAGCCCCCCACAGGGGGGTGCAGGGGGGCTTGCCCCCCTGCATAAATGGGATTTTAGGCTTGTTAGTTAGGGAGTTAAGGGAAGGGTGGGATTGCTGTTAAGTGTCAAAAATGTTGCGAGCGACATTTTCGACATTAACAGCTGTTTTCCGACATTAGGAACATTTGATATTGTGTAGTTTTAGCAAAACACTTCGTTAATAAGTACACTTTTTTATTTTCAAAATTATGAAAGTAAATCATATATATATATATATATATATATATATATATATATATATATTTATATGTGTGTGTGTAGATATATATATATATATATATATATATATATATATATATACTTCTAGATCTATATAAAGATAGTATATATATATGAGGCACAGAATATCAAACGGCCATTATTCCTACAGTTGTCATCTTTTCAAATGGCCACTGTCTTATTCTTTCCTACAAATGAGAATTATTGCATGAAACATATTCCCACACACAATGCAAAGGACATGACACCACACACAGTTTGCATGCATATAAATGTTTGTGTACTATTTCAGTTGTTTATAGGTTCATAGGTTCATAAGTTGGTACTAGGCTATCAGCCCTAGGGCCTATACAAGCCTAGCCATAACAATTCTCTGGATAATTCTTCCCAGAATATTTACTTTCCTGGACCCCTGTCTAGCAGGATGACTGACGTGATCCTCGGGGTGAATTTCCTATCTCCCATTCAGTCATCAAAGTTCCTTTTGAAGTGGGCCAAGGAGGTGCTCTGCTTGACATGTATGGGCACTCTATTCCAGAGTATGGGAAGTCTCTGGGTCAGGAACCTATCCCTCCAGCATATTTTGTTCATTGTAATGACAATGTTTAGATCCCTGGAGCGTGTGGCTTTCAGGGATTGGGATTTTATTAAGTGGAGCATGTCCAACAGCTCAAGGTTTGACATGGTCTTGTATGTTAAGCAGATATCGTCTCTGAGTAGACAATATAGCTGGAGTTTTTTTTTAGACAGTCAGCATAGGGTTTCTGCTTTAGGCCTGTGGTTGTTTTAGTGAGGTTATTTGTAAAATCATTTATGTGTCTGAAATACCTAATAACTGATTAATGCAACTCTCAAAGTAAACATATGATATAGTAATCTGCAAAACATAACATACTTTGCTCTCTAGGCTAAAGCCTTCAAGTAGTACAACAGTAAACTACACACTTGCCTTGAAGATAAGAATCAATCAACACTTAATTACAGATGTAGTTCAACAGCCTCCAATTACACTCTGTAGTCAATCCCTGGGAGAAAGTATCAATTGTTACAAAGTAAATATATCTGTTACATAACAATGCTTAACTTAAAACATTCACTGTCACACTGACAAACAGAACTGTGTGCAAGATAGTAAGCTCTAGACCACCCCTGTTCCTATGGTGAAATGTACAGCCATATACCTTTATGTTTCTTATTACTGATATTCCTCACATGTTATAACAGCCTAGGTTAAAATCATTTAATACCCCTCCTTCATAAAATGTCTTACAAGGGCATATAACAGTGTTCTCTATACACTGACTTCCACTCCACTGTACAGGGTCAGACATGTTTTGTCAAGCTGTAGCCCTCATATATATGGACCCTACCCAACAGCTTATATGGGAGTCCACAACATCACTGGGATGATAATAAGAATTTCAGCACTAAATAATGCTAGACCATACCTATCAACCTCTTACTGCATGACATCTGGACAAAGCCTGGCATGTAGGTGGAGGAATGAGGCTGAAACATAGGATAATACTTAAAATATTGCTGTTATACACTGTGAAAGTTGCTAGTGTTACAGGATTGGTTGCAACATACCCTTACTCGGGAATATGAAGTCAGAAACACAAATGGATGTTGCCATGTACTGCTAGCAATCAATGGAGAGAATGCCGATGATATGTCAGGGACAAGACCTGTGTGTGGAACAGACAAAACATACCAGCCAATCCTCTGGTCATCATGTGGATAGGCCCACAGTTGAGAGCTATGCAGACAGACTGCATCCCATGCAAAACGAATGTACATACAAACCCCGTAAAACTAGCAGCATTCAATGCATATAACAGATACTCACATACTGTCCCTAAGTCTGGACCTTATACAAACGTAGTTGGCCTGTGTCCACAAGTCCTGTTGTAAGAGGTATTCCTACTGGCTGTCTGTAACACTGCTGCCCCACATATGAAGGGACAATGCCCACATAATGTTTTTATTTTTAGTAGTGGGGTGCTATGACATTGGCTATTTGAAGAACTACACAGCTGCCTGCATGCATTTAGCAAGTGGGGAAAAGCAATTGGTACAGACGCCATCAGCTGAACATGAGCATCACCTACAAAAGCCAAGCTTGATCCCATTAGTATGTGAAACATGTAAGCATGTAACTGAATGTAGTACTTGGGCTGTAATAATGGGATAGATGATCATGAAAGATGTATATGTGCCATCAATACTTGCTGTAGTAATGTTCTGCTGAACAAATACTATGGACATAGCATCTGGTTCTGTCTGCACTGGGCCATACCTGTCAACTGTGCAGATCTTCACATAATGTCAAGATTTAGCCATCATAGTGTTTGTTCTGTTCCCCCAAAAATCTATATTAGTCTGGAAAATAGCTGGCGATTGAAGTAATGAAGTCATTGCAGACACATGAGTTTCAGACCACACCACTTTCAGAACAGTCATGGCAATGAGAAGTTTATCATGTTACAAACTTCATAGGTTTGTAATAGGCATTACTATGATCTGTCCCTATATATCCCCCCAATGTTAGGCTTTATCCACATGTGATGCTCTAAGAGGTGGATAGGTTGGGTCCCAGCTGAGGAGCCTGACACAACCATGGAAAGGACAGCTCACATTTGGCAACCAGTAGAGTGCCTGTCAAACAGTTGTGTCTGTGCTACTGCTAGGCCAGTTAATGGAATGTTGCCCATACCATATGTTACCTGTGAAAATGAGTATTATACATGTTTGTATTGTAAATCTAGGATACCTATATAAGGCATGAGCATAGAAAAGCACTGTTACAGATGTGTGTGTTAAACTGCATGTGATATATTGAATTAATAACATTTAACTGTACAGTGTTCCTCTGGACAATGTTCACTGTTGTGACAAATATCTGTAGTCACTTACACATATACTTGTGTTATGGCAGCTATATTAATACTTTATCAAAATTGACTTCCATGTTTTGTCACCCATTGATGTGACCAATGACCAGAAGTCCTGGTATAACAGGTTGAGACATATGATTGAGCTGTAAGACTGTAAATATAGTGTCCCATAATGACGCAGAACACAAATGTATACCAGGTATCCCCTGAGCATGTGTATGCATATGTATGTTTAGGTGAAAGGCACGGTACTAATAACATGGGTCACAAGCAGTCTGGAAAATAGGATGTGCATGTTGCACATGTGTGTAATATCACTGTTACTACATACAACAAAATAAAATGCATACTGCTACTGATTGTTGCATTGCCATGACACTGATATGGGTACTATAGTAGACATGCTTATCATGTAGTAATCAGAGAAGTGTACAACTGTGCTATGACCCACTGTTCATGCCTACCACAACAGCCATATCAACATCCCACATACACAGGATATCAACCCTGTTGGAATGCCAGGTCTGTGTGCTGTATGCCAATGAGACTACAGAAAGTCATGCCAAAACGTTTCTCACCTCAAATGTGACCCATAATATGTACAATTATATTGAAAAAGAAACAAAGCTGTTTCATGGAAGGTGAGCAACCATTGCCAAGTGAAGATGTGATATTACGTTAGAGTACAAACCAAGACAAATGGGTGCTGTAATCATCTCAGCAGGTGTTTACACAACATATCAGTGTAAGGGTGTGTACACACATTCAACTGCCTTACTGTACTGAGTATTAATTCCCATATGTTTCCAAAGGACAGGTTGTTATGTTCCCGATTGAACTGAGCAGGCTATAATACACATAACAGGTGGGGATTGTGTTGGGATGTGCTTTCGTGGGGTCATGTTACAATTGTACAAGTATCATGCATTGTAACAGGGGTGTGTACACTTCATATCCACTGTAGCTATATGGGATCAGCAGTACCTTATCTGTACAGCCATCCTTCACCAACTATAGAGTAATCCCCCTCGGTGGACAGCATCAAGGCACAAAGCACATAATAGGATGCTATTGTGGCTGTACAGGGACACATAGGTGCAGACCACAACTTGGAAGCAAGTGCACCTCTATCTGAGTAAGCAAGTAGGTTCACAGGTGACTTCCTGTAGGGCTGACTATGACTAGAAATCAGACATATCCAAACTACCCAGGCCAATTGCAACCATGTCTACACATATGTACGCAGACTCAGAGCCAGTAACACAAGTCCACCTGTACTGGGGGTAAAGCACACCTCATACACACATGCCATGGATACAGGCAACCTACATCAGACAGGATAGGTGGGAACAGTGGCACACTGTCCACAACATTAGTACAGGGAGATATGCACATCACCCACACTTCTGCCCACATCAGTGATGAGCATGAATATGATGCCAACTGATGGCACCAACAAGTCTCCATGGGCCATGAGAAAATCACAGTTTGCCTCCTACATGAAAACAGGCATGTGCTTACAGTTACATCACACACTACAGTCAAACACACACATGACACCAGCCACACACGCTCCACATGGAAGATGGCCACTGTCATCCCTCAACACAGAAATGAATAGTGGATTATGCCATTAAGTGTCAAATATTGGGGGAACTGGACAGGTCAGGGACAGGAGTGTAATGCAAGATGTCAAAGCCATGATAGCGTACAGTGTTATGGTATAGTTTGGATTATTTGCAAGTAATATTCACTGTTGATGTACACATGAACAACCATATGAGGTCCTGTGATCTTTTTCCTGCTTATGTCTTCCAGGTACAATGTTCCTGGAATGTCTGCCCACATTCACAAACCTGGAAAATGATGCAATCATCTAGTATGTTATCATGCATCATGCCATCCTCTTCAACTGCAGGGGCCAGGATCTACAGGAGAGGACTGCCCTGTAGTATGAACTCATCTGCAGGATAAATGAAGTTGGCCTGCACAATAGAAATTATGAGCAGATGTGGCATCGCTGCACAGATCTGATCCACTATGCCCGTCAGCATGCTGCTGTAGTTAGGAGGGAACAGCTAGCCACAGGTAAGGGTCATGCCATCCAGCCCCCACTGACACATGCTGAGGAGCTCCTTGCCAGTCTTGGGGCACCTGTTCACCAGCCAAGCCAGCAGGCTGAAGACAGTATTGTGGAGGTGGGTGCCACCCACACAATGGATGAGGATTGTGCAGGTAAGGCCCCAGGTAACATTACTAGACCACTGTTGCTTATCCATTTTTATCTGTAAAGTATCTAAATGCATATGTCAGATAAGATAGTCTGTTGCTGCAGTGTAGTAATGAGCAGTTGTGCGTAATCTCTAGTATTGTGGGTTTGTACTGTCAATGTGCTGAAATGCTGCTCCTACCCTGTACCAATGCCACAGGTGTGGCTACTGACATTACTTCTCTCTCACAACTATTTAGGTCCCTCTGGTATACACCTGGGGTAGCAACCTGTAGCTGGTGAGTATGAAGTTGTTTTGTTCAGGTTTGCCAATACACTGGCCATGTTATGGTCATGCTATTTGCCATGCACACATTTAACACACCTACCCATAATGCATGCTGTACATGTTCACTTATTGTTGGTGTTAACCGCACTGCATCACAGTGGCCACCATGGTGGCATATCTCAAGAGTATGTAAGAGTCCTTCAATATATGTAACAACCTGTCAGTGGAAGATATGTGGACAGAGATGAACATAATGGTGGGGAAAATGGCCTAAAGTAGGGACATGTCTGAAACATTATCCTTATACAGTGGTTACAACAGTGTATATACCACTATTACAATGGCAACTGTTCCTTCTATAAACAATGGCAAATCACAATACCACATTCCACACCTTTTACAATGTGTAATGTGATCCTAACATGAGGAATGAATGTGTAATATGGAATCCTATGTTAGGACAACAAATATGGGGAATACCTACCTTAACAAACACTGGAAGCATATGTGTACGCACACTCCAAATAACATATTGTGGAAGCAGCTTTTGAGGTACTGACAGCATTCATCCTTCTTGAGTACATATCTTCCATCAAGTGCAGGGCCTCAATGTCACATCAAGTAATGGTCTGCTGTCCAAGAAGTATGTCCATGACATTTGCCCACTCACCTGCAACAGAGGCAGCCGTGGCTTGCACACATCTTACAAACCATGAAATGGAGCCCATGTCTGAATGGTAGCACTCAGGAGTGGGAAAAGTAGCCTTACCTCACCATTGCATACACCATGGTAAACAGTGCAGACAGTCATGTATGTGTGCATGAAGTATGGGACAACGTTGATGTAGAAAATAAACAGATGCCCATCCAAAACAGATGGCAAAACATGTTGCAAACTGGTCATGGAGGCTGCCCAGAAGCATGCAGTAACACTGAGGTATTTGCAGAAATGTTTAGCAAGTACTGCCTGTGCAGTACCTGTGTTGACAATTGCCTGGATTCTGCATAACTGTGGCCTATGGGTTAGGGTAATCAGACAGAGGAGTTGTCTCTCATGATACATCACCCAGGGCTCTCTACAGGTAGCATAAGCATAACATCAAGTCTCCCAAAGGCATGTTGCAATGTGTAATGGTGTCATGAGACCAAGGCACAAACTTACAGACAGCATTTATAAAGATATGTGTAGTGCACAAGTAACACCTCACTCCACCTCAGGGCTACCACCCCCAATATTTAGCTTGCTGGTACCAGTGTACACCTTTATGTTTGCTGTTCATTAGCTGAAACTAGGTCGGTAGACATGATGTTTGGAATTTGGAACACTGCAAAATAACACTCACATGTGGCCCGTAGTTGTCAAGCATATGCAATAAGGCTGAGGATGGGGAGGGGTGTCACCTTGAAACACAACAGTGAACTGAAGCATACATCCAAAGCTTGCTAAGAATGGCTGTATCTGAACACAGTTAAGGTTATGAATTGTGCCAGACAAAACCCTGACTCTACAGCAATAGTGAAGCCACTGTGTGACCTCCATGGGCTGTGCACATAAGCTGACCTTGCAAACTGGCAGAGTTTGGGGACATTTGCAGGGCAGAGTGGCCAAATAATGGCACATGATGATAGGTCATGCTAGTATACCCCTTCCAGGAATACTAATTGCTGTAGTTCACTTAGGTGCTTCAACAAACCATTGTGCTAAGGGTGTGCACACTTATGCAACTGACACATTGTATGCATCTCATTCAGCATCTGCACGACTAACACATTTGTTTGATACTGCATTGGATTGCACAGGTCATATGTCACATATCAGGTGTGTGCAATGTTAACAAATGCAGTATTGTGCTCCCATTGCATGTCATAGAAGAGGCTGACGTGTCAGCAAGGGTGTGTACACTCCTCATATCCACATTAAGCTTTGAAGGCTGTAAATGTAACTGGATTATTGCACATACATGCACTGCTGATAATGAGATCTGCAAATCAAAGGACAGGCATTAATTACTGACATCAATCCTCATATCATCCCAGGTATGTGTCAGACAAACACATAGGGGCTGTGAGCAACAGGGCAAACATAACTGCCACACATATACACATTCAGCAATGGTGTGTACACTTATGAGGTATGCTGCACAGTACATGCCACATACTGTGTACATGAGTGCAGTGTGTTCCAGAGGAAGGGGCATCACCTACTAACACAACTCATGCATTACAGAGATGTATAATGTTGGTAACAGGGATTGACTATAGCTGCAGTGCATGCTATTGAGTGCCATATGTCATGCATGTTGACTATTGGGTAATGAGAGGTCTGTGAAATATCTTTGTGCCTCCTCGTGTGTGTGTGTGTGTGTGTGTGTGTGTGTGTGTGTGTGTGTGTGTGTGTGTGTGTGTGTGTGTGTGTGTGTAGAAGTAAACCATAATGCACAGGTCTTAAGTTATATCTCTTGTCTGCCCCACAAAGATGGCAAGGTAGGTCAGGGTCTCTCATGCAGGCAAACTGATGTTAGTGTCCATACAGACTCTGACACTGATAATAGGCATAGTGAGGCACAGGCAGGGTGTCAGGGGCTGAAACTGTGCCACTAGTTGACATCCAACTTTTATCCACCCCAATCCTGCACACAGTCACAATGCCAGACATACCCCATCACCAGTGGCCATAGACAGTTGGCGGGTGGTGGCATGGTGGCATGAGACAGGAAGGTGTGGTGACTATAGCAAGTGTATCTG
Source organism: Protopterus annectens (assembly GCF_019279795.1). Classification (NCBI taxonomy): domain Eukaryota; kingdom Metazoa; phylum Chordata; order Ceratodontiformes; family Protopteridae; genus Protopterus; species Protopterus annectens. The sequence continues at coordinate 1,369,421,941 of NC_056732.1, read as the reverse complement.
TACACAGCAGCCATAGCAGGATGACCAGTGAGGTAACACACAGGCAGATGTACAGGGGTGCTATTAGGAGGGCTGCTGGCCATCATGCCTCTGGCAGAAGTGCCACAGCAGCTGTTACCAGATGCATGTTTTAGGCCATCATGGAGGCACAGGCATGTATGGAAAGTTACACCAGAGATAGTCTGAGGCTCCAGAGGGCTACTCTTCCTGCTGTACTTGACAACATCCATGATCTTGCAGGTGCCCACCGTTATTTTGCAGAGGTCATGGATAGATGGTTGGGTGAGATGGTGGAAATCCTTGACTGTGTGGTGTCTGTGGTAGAGCATGTGGTGGGAGTAGGGCTTCGGCCATGTGGACATAGGTCAGCAACACTAACAGGTGAAGTCTACATGGACATGCAACAACTCACAGCTGCTCCCATAGTGGCAGTACCATCACTAGCACTGCAGGATGGGTGCTGTCCACACCACAATGCAGCAGGCCATGTGCACTTAGTCCTGTCCAGTCCCAACAGGGATGCAGATCTAGTGGACAAGTGTCATCATCAGGGGAGAGTACCATAACTGGGCTTCTGCCTGGTAGTGCCTGTGGAACCTCTGGCAGATACAGTTCCTGGGTCTGTGGCCAGACACGGTGAACTGTGCACTCTGCCATGTATGGTCTGCAGCTGTCCAACAAACACCTGTATAGGGTAGCCACATGGCAGAAATGTGTGCATACATATGCACACACATCACCAACACAGCTAGGGCACCTCCATATCCATACACACCACATCTGCAAAGCTCATTTAATAAAGAACCGTCTAACCCACACACATGATGTCAACCAAATGGCTCAGCCCAGGCCTCTGGCAAACCCACAACACATCCTGTGCATATGATGATACCTGTGCCACATCCGTGTCATCCATACCATCAATGCAGGGACATACTAATATGATTCTGATGCACAGGGTGAATGTACTAAAGTTTAGCAATGTAATGCAGTTTAACGTGTTTTCAGCTGGAATGATTAATGCTTACATGTCAGGGTGTGTAGCTGTCCAGCCATGATGCATTATAGCTGTTATTAACACTGACTGATTGTAGTCTTCATAATGTATTCTGTTTGTGTTCTAGGTGTCTATGTGTCAGCAGGATGTTGGTCTGCTGTCCTTTCCTACAAGGGATGAGGCACTGTGGTGACACATTGACTGTGTCATATCCTGAGTACAGCTAAACATAAGTAACAGGTCTGTATAACAGTTATTGCATGTGCCACATGGCTGATAGTTCTGAGGGGTGTATACAGGTGAGTGCATGGTGGCTGATGTAAGCACTCTTTTACAGTGAATAATGGTAAATGTACTGGGTGGCACACACCAAATGTTTGTGAATAACACACACACAGAGGCTTTTGTGTTGATTTAATACACAAAGAATACTGTTCACATGGATGTACTTCATTTTGCATTGAACTCATTTTGGCCTATGTAATTCCAGCAAGACCAAATTGCCAAAACATCACATCAGTAAATAATCAGTCCGGCAGTTTAATGTCATTGACAATGGTACTGGCAGGGTATATGTCCTTTTCCCCAATGTAGGGCAATCCTGGAGTTGGTAAACAAAGTGTGCTAGTGTGGGTGGCACAGCCCACTACTTTAGAGGGTGTGGTGTGGTGTAGAACCACACAAAGTGTGATTAACAACTACTTAACCTGTTAACATAAACTGTACAGTATAACAGCACACTAAGCAGGGGGATACACACAACAATAACACCAATATGAGTGGCTGTGCCCACAACAACCACACCCAACTATATATACCAGCTACAGTATCACTGTAAAGCTGTACAGTGGTGAAGAGGGCTTTTACATATCCACTACTAGCTTTGATGGAATGAATTTTCACAAGATGATTGCTTTGAAATGTTACCTTTTGCCAGTTTGTTCATGGACAAATGATCTCCTGGGACTTATATTTTCGCAACCTGAAGTAGATCCCTTCACATACACGCACACTTACTTGACAACACTGAGGGTAGAACCCCTACCTAGGTACTTATTGTTTCTAATGTGTTTAGCCTTAATTGCACACACCACAGAGCTTTTAGGGTGAGTTGTGTACCGAGTTTCCTGTTACATGAAGAAAATCACCAGGCCTTGTACAGTATGGTAATGGGTGTTAATGAACAATGTATAGTATGACATACTGTCATACACACATTGAAAAACACATTCAGTCATAGACACATTTGACAGACCTAGTTTTAGCAATGCTAACTACCTTGTCAGTGAGTCCATACTGTTACAGAGGTGTTGCAGACAGCACATGCATAACTGGGGAGGATAGTGTAATCAGTTACCTGTATGGTTGATGGTGACAGCGGTCCTCATACAGTGGAACTTGGCACATGTACTGGGGGTACCATGGTATAAAGACAGTATACCCAGCACCAGACCCCACATTGGATATTGTACTCACTGAAACCCATGATAATGCTCTGATATACCCACAGCCACACATTGACCAGGACTGCAATACAAACCCTTGTCTATCTAATCAGTGCTACTGCAGGGATATGCATTTATTGCACATGCCACAGGGATAGTAGGGTGAGGGTTTGTCATGGCTCTCCTAATGTCAGCAACATCACCATCCCTTATAATGTATGGCAAGGTTTATTGTATTTGGAGAATGTGGCCTCAGAATGCTGTCTCCTACAAATATGCACACTCACACATAATTGTACACACATGCACACACTTGCCAGGACTCAGAGGGTAACCCACGCCTATCTACCCATTTGTAGAACAGTGCTATTCTGATACTGCAAGCTCCAGGTAGCCCATAGGGTGATGAGTGTAACAAGGTATATTTAATGTAAATTACATCAGCAGCAGTTTCTAACTATAGCAATGGGGGTGTAGTGAGTGAGAAGGCCTCAGAGTATGTTCAACTACAACTTTACAAACACACAGACACTGTTATTCTCAGTAATGCACACTGACACATTTGTCAGTACTGAGGTCCATAGGTGCAGGTGTTCCTAGGTATGTACCAGGCTAATGTCCATGGAAAGATGAGAAGAGTAAGGCATGTGGGTACACTGGTATCATGCTACTTGACATTTGTCAGCAGGCCATCTATCAATCAATGCCACTTGAGTGATCCCCAGGGTGACAGTTAAATTCAACATCCAATCATCTGGTTTTCTCTTGCAGAGAGTCAGTGAGGTGCTCTAACTGACAAGTGTGCAACATATACATAACATGGCCAGTGTCTGGGTTAGAAACCTATACCCAAGCATGTTCTGTTGACTGTGGTAGTCTGGTTGAGGTATCCATGGCATGTGGTGCATACAGGGTAGGGTTTCCTAGATGTGGCATTCATAACACAGCTGGGCAGACATATCAGTGTCAGTCAATCAGAGATTCCTGTAAGCAGCCAAGATGGATACCTGACATCTGCACTTCTGTACAGAGGACAGACAGAAATTAGTTAGCCAACAGGTTATGCATTAGGATGAATGTTTTGACAGATAGACATCTGACACTGATAGGTATGTCATTACTACATGTCAGCAGTCCTCAATGACATATCCTAAACACATAGTAGTCTACAGTTAATATCAACATATCAGATCAATATCCAATAGGATATACTTAATAACATACAGCTCACACACCAAGAACAAGATAGTCAGTACTCAGAGTCCAGCTTTGCATACAGGGGTGTATGGTTTCAGTACTACAATCTGTAATCTACTCTTACTTGGAAAAGCACTGTTAAAAGTAGTAATCTAATGATACAATACATGCAAGTGTGACTGCATATAACATGGGATACTACCCATGTATGAAACACATACAAAGAGAAAAGATTGCGGTACTAGCCATGTATTCCCAGATGTCCCATGCAGTATACTCACACCCCTTGTTACTGTAATGACAGCACTTAGAAGCATGTTATGTACATGGAATTAAATACACTTATTAAAGATGTCATTACTCTGCTATTTTATCAGACTGGAATGTGATCACTGGTTACCAGGGCTGAGCTACGCTTGCCAGGTGTAAGCATTGCTTAAATGTAAATGCTTAGCAGATTTGCACACTGGTAAGCTAAGCCTACATGGTGTAAGCACCTTTTCATTTAACCATACGTTAGCACCACTTACCATCACTCAAACCCACGCAAACCCACTTAAAGCTGCTCAACACTGCCTTAACCACTCTGTATCTAGCAGTCCTTATTCTGCCTAGCAACAGAGCAAACAGCCCTTGAACCTAGGACCCTGTAGACTATAATCACAGCACTTAACCACTAAGCCATCTGAGCTGTAAAAATGTCTGTTGCTTGTTCAAATATATCAATTAGTACACATACTGAATAGTAGTGAACAACTGCTTTGACTACTACAATTGTTTAATACTTGTTAGTGAAAATATTGTTGAATCAGTCATGTTTTTATATCTAAATATGCACATATCAGATAAATATGGTGGGATACATCTGAGAAGGAATCTACAACACTCATGTTTATACATAACAAGGCTTATATATCTATATATATATATATATATATATATATATATATATATATATCTACATATATGCGTGTGGGTGGGTGGGTGTGTGTGTGTGTGGGTGTGTATATAACATATGCCCATAACATGTAGTGGAATTGTACCTCAGCACCATAATTCACAACCTCTTAGTGCAAGGGAACATAATGTAAATATTGCAGTTATAAATGTAGAATGTTGCAACAGTAACAGGGGTTGTGTCAACAGACATGTTGTGTAGGAAGGCTCTTCTGAAACTGAAATGTATGCCATCATTTACTGACACTCATCATAAAATCATCATAGTGAAGTACCACACAAATTACAGTAATGATCCTGTGGAACACAGCAGAAATATGGCCAATAAACGTGGACAGTCTGAAACAATCTCGTCAGTCCAGAGGTATACACAGAACACAGAACTGCATGACATGTGGACCAAGCCTAACAAAGGGGATGTTTACAGCCATGAAAATGGGGATATATCACAAATACTGGAGTAGATAAGCTCACACAATTGATGCAGTCACACCCTTCTGCCTGTCCTAACACATATTCACTAGTGGAGCAGAGGTTCCAAGCCCACATACTTCCCACTAGTTAGTGACATACATCTTCACAACATCCCACTGCTTTTTCAGAAATAAACAGCAGATATGGTGGTAGACAACAGTACACCTGACAAATATCTGGGCATAGCATCACACTAGGTAAATACAGTGAGCTGCTAGGCATGTCACCAAGCACTGTGTAAACTATAGTCAGACTGCCACAACACTAACTCAAGTTTCCTATGGGGGAATACACATGTAATTGCAAATATAGCAGGCACTACAGGCATGTAACAGCATGGAGTAACAGACACCAGTGTGAAAGTGCATACCCACAACAAATCTCAACACAGTCATAGTGTGAACAAAACCATCCTCATATTTGCCACTCACACACTAACCCTACATATACTGGCCCACTTCACAGTGTAGTCTGAGGACTGCCTATGGTATGGGATATGTCTCAGTCTAGTCTTACAAATATATACGCTGACAGGGTACCAGAAACTGGAGCAGCGTGCGACATCAGATAGAACAGGACCAAGAACCCTGACATCTACCCCAGTCTGTACACAGGCTACGTAACATATTCACAATGCACTGCTACACAATACTGACACTCTGTCAATAATCACCATAAGTACACAGACCTCAATACTGTACAGACTACAACAGAGAGTTCAGGTTTTGTCCTTAAATATAAGGCCTCCTATACATAACATGTCTGGCAGTCTGATATATCAATGGCTTATCAGGAAAGATGTCAGTAAATAGTGATATACTGTACATATGCACCTCTTAGTGCATGAAGCATGGACAAAGGGTGACAGACTTAGTGGCCAATATTGAAATATTGCTGTGATAAACTGAGAAAATTGCTGGTGAAACAGGGTTTGTTGTGACATATCTCTTCTGAGGGATATGAAGTCAGTAACACACATGGATGTCACCATTTACTGACTGCAATCATCAGAGTATGCTACTGCATTTATAAAGACAGAAAATATGCGAGTAACACACCACATTCATGCTAGACTTTAAATCATGCAGAACAGTCATATCCACACAGACCCTGTTAAACCAACATTTACTTCAAATGTAGAACAGCAATGCTTACATTCTGTCCCCATATCTGGAACATCCCCCTCCTATTTGTCGGCCTGAATCGACAGTGTTTGTTGTAAGAGGTATTTCCAACGACCCTCTGTGATGCTGTTTGTCAGGCACCCACATGAATTCCTACTCACAGTGAAGGAAAAGGGATAACACCCACTTGAAGTGCTTAGTTATAGGAGTGTGTTTCTATGCAATTGGCTATAGGAATGATACTACAGCTCTTCCACATGCAGTTAATAAGTGGGGGACTCTAATTTGTGCACAGGCAATCAGCTGATCATGAGCATTACCTGCAAAAGTCAAGCTGCTGCCTATGTAAAACAAATGTATTTTTCCACATCTACCACAGAGGGAGAGAGAGAGAGAGAGAGAAAATAAGAAAGGAAGGAAGGAAGAGAGAAAGAGCCAATCATGTTTGAGTATGATCCATGGGTGGAGAGTGGTATATGGGTATTACAAAGATTGCCTATATTGTTTACTAATCCATACTGTCACATAGTAATTGCACATGGCAGTAGACATTTGTGGCTGTGGATTGTCTACAACAACCTCTGTAGTGTTTGACAACTGTTGGCCTTGTAATGTGGACATTGGGACATATAGGTCCTGAATATAATAATGTAGCAAAATCCACACCACAATGGATTCTGTCATTACACACCCCAACATCCACACAGGATACTGATGTCACACACACACACACACACACACACACACACACACACACACACACACACACACACACACATACACACTTACCAGTACTGAGTGTCAAGCCCCTACCTGGCTATGTATTGCTATTACAGTGTTATTCAGTCATTGAATGATCCACAGAACTTACTTGCTGGAGAGCTCTCCAAAGGTATCTTTGAAGGTGATTGACATCAGCATCAGTGCTAAAGGAGGAGTAAGGGAAATGTAGTAAGTGTGAATGTCCACAAAATCAGGTGTTAACAAAGACACACTCTCTCTCACACAAACACATATATTATTACAGTCGGCAGGACCAGGATTAGAACTCTTACCTAACTAGTTTGCTGCACTATAGTATTAAGGAGTTATCGCAAGAGCCACAGAGCTTAGAGGGCTGAAATGTGGCCAAATGGTTATTTCAAGGTGACTGACATCAGCAGGTGCGCTAAAGTAGGGCAATGGGAGGTGTAGTGAGTGTGAATGGCCTCAAAATCATTCATCTCTACACACACACACACACACACACACACACACACACACACACACACACACTTGCCAGAACTGAAATCCATATGTTCATTGCTTGACAGGTGTGTAGTAGGTGAATGGGCCTGAAAGTTCTACAAGGCTAGGCCAAGGGAATACATTGGCATCAGGCCACATGACAATAGTCCCAGTATGGCTCAAGGGTGTAGTCCCTGGAGTGGTCTCCAGGGGTGGGTATTGTATTCACCATCCACTCATCTGGGTTTCTATTGTGGGTGGCCAGTGATGTGCACTGCTTCCCATGTATGTGATCTATATTCCATAACATGGACAGTGTCTGGGTTGTGCATGTTCCACATGCATGTTCTTTGACATGTAGAAGTGTACTTGAGGTCTCTGGGGCATGTTGTGTGGACAGATTGTTATCTTCTGCTGTAGCATTCCTGACCTCATTTGGTGAGACTTGGGTATGTAACTGAGGATGTGATTGTACTTATATTGACAGCATGATATGGGTATTTAGTGGAGTTAGTGGTGTCTCTCCATACAGGGCAAGTGTATAAGGCATGGTGTTCCCTTTGTGGGGTACATTTGCAGACTCTACAGTTGTTGCAGGCATCCAGTGGTGAACATGGCAAAAGGGCCACTGTACACATTTATTTGGCTACTGAGGGGATGGAACAGGGTGCCGTGTCCTTTTACTTGATGGATAACACATAGTCAGGAACTGTAACACATCAATGTACTTTCTGATGTCAGTGGCACTGTTGTGGTCAACAGGCATGTAGTCCACTGCTATCACACCGTGGTTACTATCTGGGAGGCAATATGCAGGGAACTACCAATATAGTGGTTGTTGCCTAGCCAAGTGTGTTTGTGTATGATACATGGGTGGAGAGTGTTCTCTGAGTAATAGAAGGGTTGCCTATATTGTTCACTAATCCATATTGTCACAAGTAAGGCTTCGGTGTTTGACATCTTTTGGTCTTTTAATGTGAACAATGTGACATATACTAGGTCCTCAACCTAATAATTTAGCAAAACCTGTCCCCCAATGGATCCTGTTATTACACAATCACAACAACCCTCACACATGATACTGATGGCAGGCACCCACACACACTTGCCAGTATTGAGATTCAAACACCTATCTAGCTATGTATCACTACTACAGTGTACAGCATTTATCACACGCGCCACAGAGCTTATAGGATGGATGTTGTCCCAAGGTACTTGTAAGGTGAGGAACATCACCAGCCCTTGTAAATACTGGCATTGGATGATGTAGTGGATGAGAGATCCCAAAAATACTTTTACCCTACACACACATTTATATTTGCCAGGGGTGAGGTTCAAACCTCTATCTAACAGTCTTTTCAGACTATTATGCTATGCATTTACCACATGCACAACTGACCTTAGGTACTTCTAAGGTGGATGATATCTGCAGGACTGCTAAAGTCAGGCAATGAGATGTGTACTGGGTGTAAATAGGGCAAACTCTTTGAAGTACGGACATACATATGCTCACACACAAACACTTGTCACGGATGAGATTCAAACTCATATCTATGTAATTATTGCTACTACATTGTTCCACATTTATGGCAGGCACTATGGAACATATATGTTGGAGAGCCGTGCCAAGGTATCTTTGATGGTGAGTAACATCAGCAGCAGTGCTGAAGGAGGGATAAGGGGAGAGTAGTAAGTGTGAATCTCCATAAAACCAAGTATCACCAAAGACAAACACACTTTCTTACACAAACAAACACAGTTTCACAGTTGCCATCTCTGGGATTAGAGCTCCTATCTAATTAGTAAGCAGTACTATAGTATCATGCAGGTATTGCAAATGCCATGGAGCTTATCTGTTAGAAAGCTGTCTAAATGTATCTTTGAAGGTGACTAACATCAGCAGCAGTGCTAAAAAAAGGGTAAGGGGAGAGAGGTAAGTGTGACTGTCCATAAAATGAGGTGTCATCAAAGGCACACACACACTCTCTCACACAAACACCCTCACTTTTACAGTTGCTATGTCTAGGATTAGAATTCTTACCTAACTAGTATGCAACACTACAGTATTACGCAGTTATCACAAGCACCATCAAGCTTATATGTTGAAGAGCTGTTCAGAGGTATCTTTGAAGGTGACTAACATCAGCAGCAGTGCCAAAGGAGGGGTAAGGGGAGAGTAGGAAGTGTGAATGTCCATAAAATCATGTATCATCAAAGATCCACACACTCTCTCACACAAACACACACAGTTTCCATGTCTGGGATTAGAGGTCCTATCTAATGAGTATGCTACACTACAGTATTAAGCAGTTATCACAAGTGCCATGGAGCTTATATGTTGGAAAGCTGTCCAAAGGTATCTTTGAAGGTGACTAACATCAGTAGCAGTGATAAAGGAGGGGTAAGGGGAGAGTAGGAGGTGTGATTGTCCATAAAATCAGGTATCATCAAAGACACACACACTCTTCACACAAGCACGCACAGTTTTACAGTTGCCATGTCTGGCAACTCCTCCTACTAACTAATACTTAACTCATACTTAACTAATATGCTATACTACAGTATTATGCAGTTATTGCAAACATCACTGTGTTTATATGTTGGAGAGTTGTCCAAAGGTATCTTTGAAGGTGACTAACATCAGCAGCAGTGCTAAAGGAGGGGTAAGGGGAGAGTAGTAAGTGTGAATGTCCATAAAATCAGGTATCATCAACAACACACACACTGTCTCACACAAACACACAGAATTGTCATGTCTAGGATTAGAACTCCTACTTAACTAGTATGCTACACTATAGTATTACACAGCTATAGCAAGCACCATGAGCTTATAGGGCTGGCACTTGGTCAAAAGGTTATTTCAAGGTGACTGACATCAGCAGGCATGCTAACGTAGGACAATGGGTGGTGTAGTGAGTGTGAATGGCCTCAAAATCATTCATCACCCCAAACACACACACACACACACACACACACACACACACACACACACACACACACACACACACACACACACACACACACACACACACACACACAGTTTCACAGTTTCACAGTTTCCATGTCTGTGATCAGAACTCCTACCTAAGTAGTTTTTTACACTACAGTATTACACAAGTATCACAAGCACCATGTAGCTTATAGGGCTGAGTCTTAACCAGAGGGTTATTTCAAGGTGATGACATCAGCAGGTGTGCTAACATGGGAAATAGGAAGGGCAGTGTGTGTGAATGTGCCATACATCATTCCTCTGGAAATGCACACACACACACACACACACACACACACACACACACACACACACACACACACACACACACGCACACACACACACACACACACACACACACACACACACACACACACACACACACACTCAGTCATACACAGCTTTACATTTGACAGGACTGGGTATACAAATGTTATATGAATACTGATTTGTACTATCGTGTTACACAGTTATCACTAGCACTACAGACACTATAGGGCTGAGGGCTACCACAATGAATGTCTACATTGATTGACATCAGCACATCATGTGGTACCGGCCAATTGGATGTGTGGTGGGTGGGACAGGCCTCATAATGGGAATCTCTCTGTCAGTGTCTGTCTCTCTCTTCCCCACATCTTTGTGTGTGTATGTTTGACATATTATAGTGTGTTGGCCTTGGAGATGTGTGAGTATTCCTATCCAATGTGTGAGCAAAGCATGAATGGTGTACAATGTGGTGTGTGTGCACAGACATCTGTGACTGACACATACGTATAGTTCACTGTGTTGTCAGACATGGGCTTCATTTCTTTAAGTGTAGGAGCATGCCCAGTATGACCTTCTGTATTGTGTGTGTGAATCCATTCCAGGTAGGGTTGTACTCCAGTCCAGGGTTTGGTGTTCTACGCATACAGCTAGCAACCTGTTTTTGCAGGATATCTGTAGATAGGTTGACAATATGGAGTCACAATGGGTGACAGATAGTGGGATACTGTGACTTTTGCTGTCTGTGCTGCTTGTGTTACAAGGATGGTGTTAGCAGAGATATTCAGACATATGTACTGTTTTACACTGTGATGTATTATGTCATCAACTACAGTTAGTTCCTGGGAAATACAAGATGAATGAAGCTGTGTCCAGTATTGTGGTCTGTGGCCTACATATTCATGCACACTCATGCCATTCTGGAGGGGTAGTTGCAGACACTTGCTGATGGGTTTGTGTAAATGGTCCAGCACCTTGGTACAAGGTGGTTGAGAATCCCCTTCTTGTACATATATCAATGTAACAGAATGGTCATATCCTGCTGTGGCCATAGCTATCAACTGTACAAATTTACCCAGGTTACCCAGAGGCAGGGCTCATATATCTGATCAGTTCCCCTTCACATTGTGATCTATGAGCAGGTTTGTAGCCATCCAGTACTGGGTTTGCAGGCAGAGGTAGTATGGGCACACACCAGAGTTTCAGACTTCTCACACTCCATGATGTCTATGCTTCTACACCCCCCCACTCTGTTATTCTATCCTCTTCCTAACATCATGCGAACAATATCTGAAAAGTATCCCTATAGTTGGCCCTTCATCTTAGCAGTATTTAGGGGTTGGTCCACAGTTCATACAGGAGGACATGGTGGGCATACTACTGGGATTTGTCAACATGGCCTTGCATTTGTGTTCTGTTGATTGTGTTATGTTGTTAGTTAGGAATCCATGAAATACCATACACTGGCACTATGGGTGATGCAGAGCCCTTTGACAGAGGACTGGTGGCCATTTGGTAGTGATGCAGGCCATCTGTAGCAGGCCAGTGGATTTTGTCACTCCTACATTCCCAGGCTGAGAGCCACTGGATTCCCCTGGGGTGACAGGGTAAGTGTGCAAGGTGTTAATGACAATAGTTCCTGTCCATATTAATCCATTGGTCTGGATGCAGGCAGGGTGCTGCTTACAGCTAGGGACACACCTGCATGGGACACCTCTTCAGCATGCTGCATTCTGTTGTTATTTCCATACAGAAGTGGGGTCATACTGTACTCATTCCCAACAGCAAGGATATGATCTGTGATAAACCTGTGGATGATGGTGGGGTGAGGTGAGTGCATGTGTGATATGGAAGCTACTTGTAGCTGACTCACAGATATACCTGGGATATTCCCCTTATGCTGCCTTGTGCGGGGACATGGGGAGTCTCTCATTACTTCATAACTCTGCCTTTTGTGGTCTGCCAGTGATGGGTCAGACTACATCAGTAATCTATTCTACACAGACAACTAATGTGCTGCTAACCTGTATGTACAATACCAAAGTTGTGTGCAGTTGACAGGTACATTTTATGTACTCTATCTAGGGTACTTCCACCTGTGTACTGTGTATATGTCTTGGCCCACATTCATGTCATGTCCATCTTTCAGACGGCGACAGATACAGACATCTGGACAGTGAGTATGGATGACTGCTGACATGGGTATTGCTGAGAAGCATTGTGGTTGGCACTGCAGTTGTCAGAACATGGCCCTGTCTTCCCACAGTACTGCCCATAGGCCACCAACACACAGCCCTCCATGCCTGCATGCTGACCACTTTCAGACAATATTGAACACACAGCAACCTAACACATGGACCCCTGCATATTGTACACATGCAACAATATATTCTGTAGATTGGGCCAGCTTGGGTAATCTGTGCTCCACTGTTATTACACCTTACACCTACATGTTACTGCATTTGTACATAGGATTGTGGGGGGGTACACCTGATGACTTTAAACATTTGCTATGACTGTACTGGTATTTCAGGTACTCTGTTGGCTTCCATTTCATTTTGTATTTTGACCTCTCTTGCAGATTGGAGGCATATCGGTAGAGTACAAATCTTAGGTTTTATTGACCGATATTTCAGTTTCATACTTCTTACCCTTCAGAACTAACATGCAGCTGCCAGACCTGTTGTAGTCTGTCTGTGTAGGTCTGGAGGGGGGCTGTTAACCATTGTCATCAATTGGAGGCCTTAGCCCAGCCTTTTTTTATGGTCATCTACACCTTTCCAGCTGGCTGAGGCTGGTGGAGGGTATGTGTGCCTCACTGACATGTATGTGTGCGTCCTATGGACACACATTTGGGTCACCACATGTACTGCAGTGGGATTTGTCACCTAGTGTAGTACTGCCTAGTATGTTAACACCAGAATTTGTTATGGATTCCATGCTGCCCATATAGTTGTCCACTATCTTCTGCCATCCCATTCAGCCACCCTATTCCCTTGCATGCTCAAATCCATACCATAGATGCAACTATCAGAACATACTACTCCATTCAGCAATTGATAGGAAGAGTGACTTACCTTGAGGCTGTGCCAGTGTTGAGGATGATGTTGGAAGGCTGACTATGTCAGATGCACATAGTACACTCCCTATAAATGGTAAAACACAGGTAGTGTCATGTTTGGCATCCCTTTTACTTTATGTGCAAGTCAGACAGAGGTGTCATTCCCTGCGTCCCTACCGTGTCAGTGTATGTGCTATGTGTTGCCTCTTTGCAAAGGCCTGGGAATACTGGACGCGCCTCCTTCTACCTACATGGGCAGGCTCAGGTAGTTCATCCTCCGAGTCCCACTGTGTCTGTGATGGCCTTGGCAATGGTGGGGGGCTGTATGTTCTTGCCCTGTGCTGTTCCTACTGCAGCTGTTTCCACAGGATAATATTGTACAGCATGGCACATACTATGAACATTTGTGTACATGTAGCTGGAGAGTACTGCAAGGCTCCACTGGATATGTCCAGGCAGTGAAATTGTGACTTGAGCATCCCAAACACATGCTCTATTATGATTCTGGTTTATGATGTCCCCACTGGCAAATGACTGGTCCAGCTGTGTCATATGCCAGATGTGGGACAAACACATGCTCTATTATGATTCTGGTTTATGATGTCCCCACTGGCAAATGACTGGTCCAGCTGTGTCATATGCCAGATGTGGGAGTCCTGATAGCTTCCAGGGCTGCCAGCACACACATTCAAGAGAATGCCCTGGGCATTGCACATGACCTGGCAGTTGATGGAGGGGAAGCCCTTTTGGTTTATATAGCCCCTACCCCACTCACTTGGTGTTGCTTTGATGTGTATGTGCGTGCAGTCTATAGCACCCACTACTTCAGGGTATTCTGCTATTTGGTGGAAGAGATGCATATTGCTGGTCAACACCTCACAGGTATTGAGGAAATATATGTGCACACCGGCATGTGCTGAGATGGCATCCAGGAATTGGTGGAGTACACTGGATGCTGATGCCTGTGAGATCCCCATGATATCCCCAGTTGCCCTTTGGAAGGTACCTGTGGCTAGTATTCTTAAGCCTACACATACCTTGGTATCCACTGGGATGGGTTCCCCTCTGTTGGTTCTGTGTGTGAGGCGTGGCTGGCACAGCTCAACAGTTTGCTGTAGAATGTCCCTGTCCACCCTATAGTGCTCCATTATCTTCAGCTCATGTAGCCCTGGTAGGTTACCTGGGATCTGTACACTCTTCTCTTTCTCCTCACTGTAGGTTGGTCATCAGCATTCGAATCCTTACCATTCTCAGCCTCTTGCACATATTGATGTATGAGAACGACAGCAACCCCTAACATTTTGTTAGATTTGTCAGGTAAAATTTTCCCGTCTGTGTACACCAGTGGTGTAGAGTCTGTGGGAAAAAAAAGACTGGAAGGTGTTTGCATAGTTTATAGTAGTGTGCTAGGCTGATCCATGTGTAATTGGCTGATTCTGATACAGTTCACCTGTCAGCTATGCTATTTCTCCTTGATTGCCTTGCTACTGCTGTTTTTCCTTCCCGTTGCCTTCCTGTTTAAGCCCCGAGGCACACCGTGCATACCCACTGCTCAGATGTGAAGAGCTGCTATTTCCTGTTTTTTTTTTTTGTTTAAAACCTGTTGCGCAGTGCACACACCCATTTAGGCGATGTAAACACTGTTAGGCAGCCTCAGACACACCCCCTTTCTTAGCTGTGCTTAGCTAAGGGCAAACACGGGCTACAGAGCTCCAATAAGCTTACAGCATGCATGACCTTATGAGGTCATCTACCTCTTAGACTAATCCAATGATGTTGCTGCAACTACATGGTTGGGTGAAAGCTAACACTGAGAAAAAATCTGTAATTCAGTATCAGTCCCCTCATTTGCATAAAACAGATTGCTAATTCATAGTTACCACACTCACATTGAGCTTTCCCCCTTAGCTACCACTATTCCTTGGTATTGTTGCCTTATGCATGTCATTGACTATTATGGGAAAATGCTGATTTGGGTTTAAAAGCTTATTTCAAACTTTTGTTCTTATTTTCAGGCTGATCCCGTTTGCGCACCGCTTTCCTACGCTTAAAAGGCCGAGATCGGCCAAAAAATAGTAAACTTGTTATTTATAAAATTGAAACTATTTTTCATGCCAATGGCCATATATTTGGCCATTGGCATGCGTACTACATTGAATACATGCTTTCTTTCGAGCTGTCATGCCTCCATTTTGTAATTTGCAGAAATGTATTCGGTTAGTAACCGAATACATTTCTGCAGGTGACACTATTCCTGCACAGATGCCTGCCTGCTTCCTGGATCACTAATTCACCTTATATGCATGGTTTTCACCAGCAAATGAGGTAATTAGCATATAGCAGTGGTGTCCGTGCTGGGATAGTGTAGGAGCGCTTGTGCACATCCCGGAAGCTTGTTCCTGGATCGCTCGTTGGCCATATTATGTGCAGCTGCTCTTGCACTATTCCTGCACTCACTGCAGAGCTTGCTGAATCTGGGGGTAAGACATTTCAGTAGGTAAAGATTTTGGGCAATTTCCACTTATTAAAAAGCTGATCACATTTGTGTATAGTCTATACATTTGGCACTTCACTCCACACAAACTATATATAGCAGGAAGAATAGCAAATGCTGGAAATGTGGCACAAAAGATGCTGGAACTAGACATGTATTTAATGACTGTGAAAGAGCTAGGCAGACATGCTTGAAATAATAGCTATGGCCCTTGCCTCTCAAGTGCAAGGCCCAGCATTTGATCCTGAACTTTGGCCAAAGCCTTTGTGAAGTTTGCATGTTCTCCCTGTGTCTGTGTGGGTTTCCTTCCAAAAACATGTTAGGTGGAGAGATATGGCAGCAGAGTGCACCCACAACTGAATGGAGTTGTGAGTAGCAGCACAGCTTTTAGGTGATGCCAACAGGCAAAAGAGTTGTGTAAACCAACCACATTCAGCATTAGCTGTGGTGCAAAGTATTGTATATGCAAATGACCCATTAGGAAAGGGGGAGGGGGTCTATATGCTTCTGTTGTCCAGCTGGTGCTCAGTTTTCCACCCTGGGATAGTTCTGTTGAGTAAAAACTGGACAAAGTGGTCGACAAGAGGACAAGGCAAGATGGAAGGCCAGAGCAGCAAAGCTGCTTGGGATCCAGAGTTTACTATTCAGAATGAAGACAGACTAGAAATATGATGAAGATATTCATATTGGGGACAGCGGAAAAGGATTTGAGTATGGGGTTCACATGGTTGGGACAGCAGGAACTGGTCACCATCAAGCTATTTGCTAGACTGTCTGACAAATAACAAGATCTCATGCAAGAGTGGTTAATAAGCAACCATGGTAGACTTTCTAGTAAGGAAATGGAAAGAATAATAAAAAAAAAAAACACTTGGCCCACAGTATCAGCCATTGGTGGCCAGAATCAGCTGAAAGCAGTGGACAGAGACTAGGATGAAGACTTGGAAGTTAATTAGAGTGATAGCACCTCATGAAAAAGAAATAAGTGGAGTCAAAGAAGAAGAATGGCAGTCTCTCAAAACAGCATGTGTGACGAACAAATATGTGGCTGAGCCAGGTACAGAAATAAGGTACATAAGAAAACCTGGTAATGGAATGCAGAAGTCCAGAAAATTATTGAAAGGAAGAAGGAGTGCAGGAAAAAGTGGGAAATAGAAAAGCTGGAACAGGCTAAGAAGGAATACTGGTTGGTTAATAAAGATGTAAAAAAGCATTTCCTATATCAAAGAACAAGGCATAAAATGCAGTCTACCAGTTTCTGAAAAGTGACTCAGCAGATGGCATAAAAAATTCCACCAGGTTATAAGATAAAAATAAAAGATAAAAAAGACTGTTATCAGATGTCATTCTTAAGGGATAGGAGTAACACCCTGCTCACCAGTCCACAGGACAACAAAAGCAGATGTAAGGAGTACTTCCAGCAGCTTCTGAATGAAGATATGCTGCCCCAGACACAGCCTTTGATGGAAGGGGAAGAAGAACCCACCCTAGGAGAAGTAAGAACATGGCTGAGGAAAATGATGTCACGGCCAATAGCAGGTTCGTATTTGGCCATGGCAGATATGATGAAGATATTGGATGAGTTAAGGGAGGAATTGCTCCTATGGGCACTCGTAGCAGTATGGTGAAAAAGGTGCATCTCAGATGAGTGGAGAATAAGCATTCTAGAACCAATGTACATGAACAAATGGGGGCATTCACAATTCTGAGAAGTCCTATCACACTGTATGAAAGTGTGAACAGGGTGATTAATAAAATAATGCACAAAATAGCAGAAAGTACTATGGGAGATGAGCAGTTTAGATTCAGGTGAGGATACAGCATAACTAACCTGATGTTTGCAATGAGACAGAAAGTGAAGAAGATGCGAAGATGAAGAAAAGTCCAAATGAGCATGCCTAGACTTGGATAGAGATCATATGACAAGGATGTAGGAAAGCTTCTTTGGACAGTCCTGTGATGGTTCAAAGTCAGAGAAATATTGGTAGAATTAGTGCAGGCAATATATAAAGAACCAAGGGAAATAAATCTGAACACACAAAGGGATTAACAGTGGGGATGGGTAAAAGGGGATGGATGGTCCTGGTTATACATTGTTATAAATTACATTAGTGCAATTGCTAATGTAGTTTTTATGCCCGTGTGCACAGATGCATGATGACTACAAGAGGTGCTCATACATGTTGAGTGTTTTCTTCAGCTCTTCCTACTTTAATCTCACAGTGAAACAGTCTAACATGATCTAGCTGGGAGACTGCGATGTGGCCTGGATGAGAAGCTATTTATTATACATAACTGCCTGAACACATGCATGTGTAATAAGCATTGTAGCTTATTGTGCACACAGTGTAAATAGTGCTGGCTTGGCAGTGATTGTGGACATTTCTGAATCCCCGGCAGATCTATTAATAAAATTCCATTAGTAAATAATGTCATTGAGAAGCCAGTCATACTGTCTATAGTTAATCTATAGTTAATCTATTTTCATTGTATTTTGCCTCTTTTAATAAACACATTTTATTACAAATAGGTTACTAAATGTATCATACTTATCTGTGTATCTATTTACTAATCAGAGTTATCATATGGTCCATTAATATCCTTTAAATTGGATAAATTCTTTGTTTGATTTGACTAAACATTACTTTCTTATTTACAAATAGGACATTTTTTTCATTTAGCTTATTGCCAGTATATTCTTTACTACTAGTTCTCACTGCATTTAATTAAATCAGATAAATCACTAAATTAAGTGATCAAAGTGGCAGTCTGTTAACTGGTGAAGTCAAACAAAAGTGTCACATAAATATGTCAGGTAGTTATTTTGGATGGTCCTAGTCAGAAACTGTGGCTGTCCCCCGCCTAACACTACCACATATTATCTTGGAGTCCTGCTTACTCTAACAGCTGTTTATGCTGAAAGTTATCCCAGCTACCCTTACCAATTGCACCTTTATAATCAGTAGTCTAACTTCATTACCTGTATCACTACTGTGTGCTCCTGCATTTCACTATGCTTGAGTCTGTGGAGTGGGTACAATCCTTATTGTTCATAGTCATACTTCTATACCTATTCATCAGCTTAATTCCAATTAGCCTTACCTGTTTCCTTATAGTTAATAATTCCTATCATTCTAGCACAGCTATATCCACAACCAGCCATTTTTGTAAGCCATATTTCATGCCATAAACTCTGAATTATATTTCCATTT
This sequence comes from Protopterus annectens, assembly GCF_019279795.1. Lineage (NCBI taxonomy): Eukaryota > Metazoa > Chordata > Ceratodontiformes > Protopteridae > Protopterus > Protopterus annectens. The sequence goes on along the minus strand of NC_056732.1, from coordinate 1,369,402,497 downwards.
TCCTGCTGCACAGTTCTACATTATTTTCCTAAGACCACAGAAATATGGTAAAGTGCCACAATGCTCTTACTAGTCTTAGCATTTTCTTTCTTAGATGATCATTGCTGTGTTTGACAAGAGCCCAGCTATATTTCTAGACAAGGTTTTCCATATCAGTGCATATCTTAACATATCTTTCTAAAGAATCTTGAATAATTGAAGACCTTTCTTGTTTCTCTTGTGATCCTCTGTTAATAGCTGTGTCATTTCCCTTTGGCTCTAGTTCTAACTCTATTACATATTATACCATTGTGACTGTGACACTGCCAGACCAGCTATCTGGAATTTTGTAAATAATTCTATGTCATTTGTGAATATTGATATGATTTATACACAACTGCATGTTATGTAATGAGCTAAGATGTAACCACAGCATAGCCTGATGACTTACAACAGAAATGCATATAAAAACTATGTACCTGTGCAAATGTACATTTTAACAGTAGAAACTAGAACATAAAAGGGTTAATTTGCAAAACTTAAGAATAGTTGAGGTTACTTTATAGCTGGGCCATAAACAAGAGAAGTTATCTCTCAGTTTCAGTGTAGCAGACACAATGTCTAGAGCTAGAAGTGTTTTGTATTTCTTGGAGAAAAGAAATTACTAGGTCTAAAATATAAAAGTGTTTTATTGTTTAATGACTTCCAAGATCAGACAAACATCTGAGAGATATGCATTTTTAACATAGAGATGTTAAATTCTGTTAGTTTCTGGTTTAGCTTTGGAACTAAAGTCAGGTGACAAAAAGTGATGTCATCCAAGCTAACCCAGCAGTAATATTTGGTATTGATTTAAGAACTCTCTCAGAGAGAGACTGGGTTTTTTGTATGTTTTTCTTTGACCTGGGAACATCCACTCATCATCACATCTGCACTTGCCTTGCTCTGCAAGTAAGTTCTTAGGGCATAGTTTTCTTTTTAGATATAGATAGTAGTATAGTAAAGATTAGTTTAGATATTTTCTGTATTAATTTGAGACTATCCTGCAATCTTGTTTTAAAATATTTCATGTGATTTTGAACTCTGAAGTAACTGTGTTTATGTATTGAATATTGTCTTGTTCTTTTATTATTTATTATTAAATATATGTAAACATATCTTTGTGGCTGATATTTTGAGACATATTTAAGCTCTTAGAGTACTTGCATATCCATTTGGTGACACACTACAGGCCACTCCAATAGCCTTGCCCTTGGTCAGATTATCATTTAGAATATTAGTGACATTACACAGTAGCATTGGACACCCTTTTTAAGGGCCTTATAGTAGCTGATAAGTAGGGGTTGGTGGCACTGGAAACTACCTTATAGTCTGGGCAGAAGGGGGCATAGCTAGTAAACCTTTGCCAGCCTTCCCCAGGTGCATGTGCATATGTGTGTGTGTGTGTGTGTGTGTGTGCATGTGTGCGTGTGTGCGTTTGTGTGTGTGTGTGTGTGTGTGTGTGTGTGTGTGTGTGTATAAATCAAATCTCAAAGTGTGTGTCAGCTACTTGGGCAGGGATACGAAGCACTGATTGGACAGAGAGGGTGCGGGAGGTCCTCAGCTTATTTTTTAACCCTATAGCTGTGCCAGTGGGGAGTTTTATTGGGAATCTAGTGAAAGAGGGAGAAACCAGCCCCAGACTGACTGTGGTCTCTGTGTGCTTTTAAGGGAAATTGCACTTTACTGTGTGTGTACCTGTAATCCTCCCAGAGTGTACATCCACTAGCTGTTGCCAGTGATGAGGATTGAGGCTCCTTGATTACCGGACCAGTGTAGGGGTGTCACTGTGACCACTTCAGCCAAAAACACAGCAATTAACTTTCAACTATTTTCTGTTTTCATAACGTGTTAGCCTTCCCCCTAAAGCTCTACCTGAACTGCCCCAGTTCTTAGAGAACTTCCACCCTAATATTTGAGCCCACTCTTGGGATAAGTGAACTTCCCTGAAGTCCTTTCCATATTTCATGGGAAGACTGTATATCTCCCTTGGTCCTGAGGCAAACAACATATTTCCATTTCCTAAGACTTCTGTGCCTCCTCCTATTATAAATTGTGCCATAACAACTGGACTATATTATTTAATATTTGTTTACTGGGGAAAGTCTGACTTGGAATGAAGCCAATTTTCAGCAGAGACCCAGAGAGAAGTGCTCCAGATGCATGTCTTTGTAACATGGGAGGAAACTGGAGCACCCAGAGGAAACCCACACAAATGCAGGGAGAGCATGCAGACTCCACACAGAAGGCACCTCAGCCAAGAATTGAACAAAAGAACCTCTTGCTGTGAGGCAATAATGCAACCACTGCACCACTGCGCCATCCAGACTATTATCAGAGTGAAGTTTTTACATTATCTTTCTATCCATTATACCAGTGCACTTAGAGGATAGTGCGTTTCAAATATTCTCTACTTAAACTTGTGCTCGACTGCAATGACACTGGCAGTCATTAGCCCTCACAAACTATCCCTTATTATTGCTATGCAATAGCATGATTTTACCAACATATTAAAAGTTTCGTCTATTTCTTATTTTTTCATGGTTCAAGTTGTCATCCAAGTCATTTAATGACTGCATTACCCTATAGTGAATTTCTTACCTTAAGTAGGTTGTACAATCAAGATTTTTTTTTCAAGAAATAGATGAAACTTTTAATTTGTTTATTAGAAGAGGCTATAACAAAAAGGAAGTTGGAAATGTCTTGGAAAGAATAATTTTTGAGAGACAACAAAGAGTAAATGTATTACGTGAGAACATTAATAATGGTGTCAACATGAATAAAAGTTTATATAAAGATAATAAAAAAATTAAATTAGTACATGATTATAATTATCAGATGAATAGAGGTAGTATAATTGATATCGTGAGAAATAACATTTAGTTTGTTACTACATGTAATATACTTAGTGAACAAATACCTGATGTTTTAAGATACTATTGACCCATGTTGTTAACAGACAATTGTGTAATAGGATTAATAGATTTCCCTGTGTTTCTTATAAGAAGGGTAGAAGTATAACTAATTTTGTAGTACATAATAAACTTGTTTTTCCTACAACTAGTATTGATGCACATGTTGTGATTAACATTGGTACATATAAATGTGGTAAATGTTTGATATGTCCATTTTTGGTAGATAATTTTTATAAAATTAATAATGTTAGCTTTACACCTACACAAAGATTTCACTGTAATACAGAGGGAGTAATTTATGCTTTGCAATGTCTTTGTAGGTTGTCTTATATTGGTGAGAGCCAAAGAGCTTACAAAAGTAGATTTCAAGAATATATCAGGGATGTTAGGAAAATGTACTTAGGAAGCTGTCTGGCTGTTCACTTTATGGATTTTCATGCAAGTAATGCTTCTTTGCTAAAGGGTTGGATTTTAGAACAAGTTACACTTCAGATGGGGAAAGAGCAAATTTTAAACATAAATTGTTGCATAAAGAAACTGTTTACATTTGAAAATATAATTCATTAACCCCCAAAGTGTTAAGTAGGGATTGTGAATGGAAAAATATAATTAATTAAGAGGTTAATTATTTTATTGGAATGTTAATTGCTTTATTTGTATACTTATATAAGTGGTTTGTTTGAGATGATGTTTACTCCTCGGAAGGCTTTTGTGCTGAAGCGCTAGAGTTGAGTTATTAAATTGTTTGCTAAATCTGTGGCTGTGGTTCTTTGTTCTTTTTCTGCTTTTTGTGACTTAAAATAAACTTCCTTACCCTACATCTCAAGTTTCTGAAGCACAGTACAAACATATTTTGCTAATTTTCAAATTGTAATAAGTGAGGTAAATGAAAACTGCAGCGTGTTTGAAAAATTTCATCTCATGCACCAGCATCTCTGTAATAGCTTGTTCCATTGTGTGAGAATCGGTGTCTGTTCCATCTTCTTTACTTTTTCAGGGAGAAAAAAGTTCAGAATGATCTACTTCAGAAAAATATCATATCAGCTGTCCTAAACTTAATTTGAGAAAACAAAATGCATTCGCTGTTTTTTAATGAAAATTATCAATATTTATATAGTAAACCTCCAGACACTGGACCCAACCCAGTTTGGTTTCATCAAGGGCAGGTTATGCCTACTCAGCTTGGTGGATGTCTTTGAGAAGTTCACCAAAGCAATGGATGAGGGCAGAATGGTTCACAGTGCCTACCTTGACCTGGCCAAGGCATTTGACACAATACCCCACTCAGGCATTGCTGACAAACTGAACAGGTTAGGTACAAACCCGTATGTCACCCAATGGATAGCCAACTGGCTCACAGACAGGACCCAGGAAGTTAGAATTGGGGAGACCACCTCTACAAAGAAGTCAATCACAAGTGGAAACCCTCCAGAATCAATCCTTGGACCACTCATTTTTGGCATTTACTTCTCTGAAGTCAAGGCCAGTGTCAATGATCTCAGGCTGACTAAATTTGCAGACACAAATTAGGAGCTGTCATTGAATCCCAAACTGATGCAAATATTTTCAAGGAAGGGCTGACACAGACAAGCAACTGGTGTAAGAGCCATGCACTAAAACTAAATGCCAAGAAATGCATAATAGTATCCTTCTGGAAGTCATCTATGCCTGGTAACTATCATATTGACAATGCATCCTCTTAGACCTGACCCAGTAGTCAGGGACGTAGGGACATACATAAACAGTAATCTAGTCTTTGACCATCACGTGTCTACAGTAGTGAGGAAATTGTTCTATGTTGCACAACTTATAAACAAAGGTATGGCATCTAGGTCCAAGGAAGTCATTGTTCCACTGTATCCTGCATTCATCAGGCCCATTACTGAGTATAATGCCCCATTTGGTATATACCTAACCAGGCATTGGAATGTCCACAAAGGTTCCTTACTAAAAGAATACAGGGCATAAGTAAAATGTCCTATGTAGATTGCCTCAAGGCCCTATAGTATGTCTCTTAAAGGCTGTTGAGACGAGATCTAGGACTTGCATACAGGGCATTGTCAGACCCCACTCTGATGGATCACCTGCATATCCACAAAACAAACAGCACCAGAATTACCTATTACACTCTGCTGGGGAGACAGGTATGTATCCCAGAGACCACCTATCTCTGGAAAAGACTCCCCATCCATGTGAAGCAGAGTTCCTTCCTAACCCAATTCAAGTGTAACTTGGACAATTGGATGGGGAACAGGAAATTCATCCCTGGCTTGGTACGTATGTCTCTTATGGACACAGGCAACCTGTAAATGGTTCACCCTCAAGGCCTTTTGTGAATGTTTCATCTCCCAAGTCCCTGCTTACACTTATCAAGGGTACCAGAACTTGTCAAAGATTTGCAACATATGGCTAAGCTTAAAAATGCCCTTGTGGTTGTTTGAACCTGTAATGAAATATTAAAAATGTAAAGGTATACAGTTCAAAACCAGCTATACATTAAATACCTGCATCATAAAGGCAATTATTTCATAACTACATATATAAGCAGCAAAGCTAAGCCTTTTTTAGTTTTATACAGTACATTTTTATTTATTTTATTTTTTTATTTTACATTTGTTTACTGGGAGGGTCCAACTGGGCATAAAACCCTTTTTCAGCGGAGGCCCGGGGAGAAAAGCTCTTTTGTTAGTAAACTATTTTGTTAGTAGAAAGAAAATTGTATAACAGAATAAAGAAAAAAATAGTAACAGACATTCATAATGGTAAAAAGACTAGAACAGAGTAAATTGGTCAAGAGGGAGACAAGATCAATAATGTTGTATAACAATGCTTCTAGTAGACAGTTCTTAGAGCAGTAGCAGGTAGAGACATTGTATACAATAAGAGTGCAATTATTATACTTAGTCTTATATACAGGTAGCATAGCAAACTGAAGACTTAAAATCTGGCAGATATTAACAGTGAGAAAGAAAAAAAACAACATAAGATAGTCATATGTCTTAAATTCAATGCTCATTATATATACAATTAAAATTTAAAAATCAGCTAGTAAAGTGAAACTCCTTGTCACAAAACATTGACCTTGGGTCACAAGATGTAGAAATATACCCCTGGATTTACTAAACTTCCATGCAGGACTAGCTTAGTCCTACATGGAAGTGTCCATTTTGGAGCAAGACGGCAGCACTCCATGCATATTAATAAGGTGCATTGCCCAAGCTCCTAGGCTTACACGGAGCATGTACAAGTGCAGAGGATGTGTCTGAGAGCAGAGCTCTCAGAATAAACACCCCCCCACAAAGTAGAACAGCAGAAAGGGGTAAGAAATGAGCAAGACCACTCATAGGTGATCTAATATCCCCACCAACAGTCCCCCAAGTGTACAACAGCAATAGTATATATACATTAAAAGAAGAAACCCTGTTAGTTATTTTTTAAAATCTGAGTTCAGCTAACTGTAGGTGAGCGGGTGTGCCCATTGCTTAGCTATGGTTATAGCAACTTAAAAGACTGAAGAGGATAACAAGGAAGGTATATGCAAATAAAGCAGCACAGCAATAATGTAGTGGGCAGAGCATTCGCCTAATGAGAGGGCATTCCCGGTTCGAGTCCCACTGGATCACAGTCTATTTTACATGGCAAAGCACATTAAAACCAATATTTGTGTTGTAAAACCCACTAAAAATATATATATAGTTATGAACTGGAGTACTGCAGGAAATGCACATCTGAAGTGTCAGTGTCATAATGAATAAGGCACTAGTAAGCAGGTTTAAGCACAAATAAGCAGTAGTAAGCATATGTAAGCACTAGTAAGTGTGTTTAAGTGCGTTTGCATGGGGGTATGCACTGCCTACACAGATTAAGCAATACAGAAGCTAAATGAATGTAAGAAACTGTAACCTGAAGTAAGCACTGCTTAGCTCCCCGCAAATCCGCAAAAAAACCCGTTTACAACTGCTTTAAAGTGCCTTAACCCACTCTGGTATCCAATGGCCTGTGTTCTGCCCAGCAACAAAATAAACAGCCTCTGCAAGGCTTGAACCCAAGACACTACAGTCACAGTAGTGAACCACTAAACCATCATAGCAGTACATAAAACTGAGATTTCAACAAACAAATCCTCACCATAGGAAAATCAAATCGAACATGTTAAAGGAATCTATGTGCAGTGTGATGTTGTATGACCTGCTACATAACATAAATGTGTGAACTGGAGTACTGCAGTAAGGCCAGATGTGAGGTGTTATTGTAATAAAGTGTTGAAGTCCTCAGGACCCCATACAATGTACATACACATGAATCACGGATACCAGACACATATATAACATGTAACGAATAATAAATCAATGCCAAAAGGAAAATATAATGCAAATTAAATATTAAGCAATGGTAAGCATTACAGAGCTCAGCTTAGATGGGGTAAGTAATGTGTAGGCTGGCTAACTCAATCTGCCCAGTGGTAAACCCCTGTAAGCAATGCCAACATTAGGTAAGCAGGTGTGCCCATAGCTTAGCCTTTTCAAAACCATCCAATCATGTAAAAATGTGGGAAATCAGCCGTATTTAAACCCCACAGGCACCAATACTTCCCAGAACTGGTTGCAGCTCCCTACTGTAGGCAGAATGGCTGGAGTTGTGGAAGACACTCGATTTAGAGCATAACGCTGGGGCATCCAGGAGTCCAGATTCAGGGTATGGCTCCTGGTAAAACACCATGAGCAAGGACTGCTAAAGAGCCAGTACCAGGGCTCTCAGTATAAAGTTGAGGCCTGGGACAGTCTCGCCCGTGACCTCACCAGTGCCACTGGTATCCCCCGGACTGGTGACGAGGTCAGGCATCACCATGCTGACCTGAAGCAGCAGAGGGGGGATCTCTTGGAGCAGTGGATCCAAGAAGCAAGGCAGATGGCCGATGCCCCAGCACTAAGTACTCATTTTATTATGTAGATAATGATTGCCTAGCTTGTGTATACTATGGATAGGTAATGACTAAATATCACTGTATTTCACTGACAGCTGCAGATGAGCAGGCTGCGAACCAGCAAGTCTATTCTGCTAGGCTGCAAAGGCTGCGTTGCGAGGCAGGTTAGTAATAATCTTGCATGTACTGTAATAACAAATAAATATAACAGTTCTAGAAAGTGTTGTACCAGTATAAAATGTATTGTGTATGGGATGTACTGAATAAACTAGACAATATGGCAGGAAGACTGTCATATAGGTAGTGTGTAAATAAAGGTGTAAAATCATGTGAATAAAATTATAACCCCCAGAGTGCTTGTGTACATTCTGCTGTCACATGTTGTTGTAGTGTTGCATTCTATAAATAGTACTGTTGTATTAAGCAATGTTACCCACACTGTTGAACCCAGATAAAATGTGTAGGAAGCTCAGTATAACAATGTTGGAAGTCCCAAGAGGTCAGTTATATTGTACAACCAAGGGAGACTTAGACAGAAAACATTGGAATGCTTCACCCCAATTCCCTGATAGCACAGTGTACTGTGATGTCAACTGTCATATTTTTACCACACATGCAGGGGTATGAATCCTGAGAGTTGTAGTAAGTTGTATGTATAATCATACACCATAAATCTACATAGTTTGTGAGAATGTTCAGATAGAAAGCTATATGCATAATTAGACCCAACAACTGTACAGAATTTGCTAGACTGTTCAGATAGTAAGCTGTAAGCATAATCATAACCATCAACTGTACAGACTGTGGCAGAATGTTCAGGTTGTAAGCTGTATGCATAGTCATACTCCTCAACTGTTCAGATCTGTCCAGCATGTCCTGATAAATGGCCCACATCTGCTGCCTGGTAACCTGTACCCCTGACAAATCAGTGTGATGATCCAAGAAATGTAGGCAGCTTGTACTGACATATAACTGATAGTCAGACCTGTACATAGTCAGAGAATGTATATGAAAACAAACCTATCATTGTGCCATCTCACCCAAAGTGTATGACAGCAATTCTCAATATATGTCACATTATCACCTGCATCCTGTCACGCCCTGACCAGAGTGTGTGCAATAACAGATTGTTAGGTATGTGTATAACAGCAACATGGAATCTGGGAGTATGTGTAAAATTTGTCAGGTAGTGTTAACAATGATTTTCCCAACGGTTATACCAGGTAAGAGATGTAGAATGTAGGTACAACACAGTTCACTCATATACTTGTCTGCAAGCATGGAATCTGGTAGTATGTGCAGAAATTGTTAGGTAGTGTTAACAATGATTTTCTCAACAACTATATCAGGTAACAGGTGTAGAATGTAGGTACAACACAGTTCACTCATATACTTGTCTACAGGCATGGAATCTGGGAGCATGTGTAGAAATCATCGGGTAGTGTTAACAATGATTTCCTCAACAGGTATAACAGGTAAGAGGAGTAGACTATGTGTAAGACACAGTCCATGTATATACTAATCTACAAACATACCACTGTACAAATTAAGGACATTAGGTAGTCTAATAATACATGTAAGGACAGATCACTGCAGTGAACAAGAAAGCTGTGAAAATTGCAGGGATATATTAATTGTTAATTGACCTCTCTCTCTCTCTCTCTCTCTCTCTCACCCCCTCCATATGTGCAACAATAACCTTATTACACACCTCAATGGGTATGTGTACACTGCAAACTCTTGTTGGGACATATGTCCTATTGGTTTATACATATTCACATTTGGTTCCCTGCATGTGCCATGTTAAAATACTCCCATATTGGTGGCCTGTTGCAATCAATGAAACCTGCATGCTGTTGTAATGGCCACTGTTGTCCCATATATACATGTGTTCTGCTTGGTCTGCAACTGCTGTAAATCTGGTGTCCTGGGTTAATGGGAATACCTATGCATGCTGTTATAACTAATCCTGAATGCTGTTGACTATTACTAACTGATATATTTCAGCACCATAGCTTGTATGGGAAGGCCAGCCCCAGTGGACCCACCTGTCTAACCTCAGCTGGCCATGGTACAGGGCACCAGTGCATCTGAGGCCCAGCCTGGGACCTCCTTCTCTGTTGACCCTGCACCACCTTTGAGTGGAACTGCTGCAGGGGATGGGGCTTGCCCCCCCCAGGAATGGGGGTGGAGAGGTACCTGTCACCTGCCGTCAGGTCTGGGCCATGGTGTGTAGGGAGCTTGACAGGGAGATTCAAGACCAGCTGCACCAGCTTGAAGACCACGTGGTGCAATTAGAGGGTGAGCCTGCCCCACCTACCCAGCCCCCAGCACAGCCACCTTTGGGGCAGTGAAGGTGCAGTGGTGACTGCCCATGGGTGGGGGTCTCAGTCCCGCTGTTTCCATTTGGGGGCTTATGGGCTTGCGACTTCCAAACACACCTCCCCGTCCAAGGTGTGTACTCCCCACATGTGTCATATACTGCCCCTGTATGCATCCTGTTTGTCTTGTCTGTTAACCTACCCAACCTACCACCCCAAATATACCTATTACCCCTCCCCAATGTCCCACTCTCACCTGAAAAAGAAAAAAATGGCAATCTGTTCCCACAACAAAAAATCTTGCCCCATACATAGGTGTCCATTTTGTACACATGTCCACTGGACACATGTAATCTGGTGTAATTGGCATCACAATGAATTATTGTTGTCCTCACCACCACCCAGGGGTTTGAGTGTCCAAATCTACCTCCAAATTCAGTGTATATGCACAGATATTGCTGTAGAAGAAATGGGCAGCTATGGACCTTCCCTACACCCTTCCTGCACACCCCTGGCTATTTTACCTATTGTCTTTCCCTCTTTGTGCCACTTTTTTCACCACTTTCTTATCAACCCATTTTTCTTTTCTTTTAAAGAAATTAGTGCAGGGGTAAATGGGAGTAAGCACTTTTAAGCAGCAGTAAGCAGGTTTAAGCCTGTTTGCACGAGGGTATATGCCTGCACAGGTTAAGCAATTTAGAAGCTGAGTATAACACACTGTAACCGGAAGTTAGCAGCGCTTAGCTCCACGCAAACCTGCTTACAACTGCTTTAAAGTGCCTTAATCACTCTGTATCCAATGGCCTGTGTTCTGCCCAGCAACAAAATAAATAGCATCTACAAGGCTCAAACCCAGGACACTGCACACCTTAGACAATGTGAATTACCACTAAGCCCTGCCAGATATACATAAATCTCATGTTTTCAGAAACATATCATCCAGCCCAGTCATGCAACAGTACAGAGAATGTATACCAACATCTAGTTGTATGTGTGTGTAAATATATTAATATCTAAACAGATACAACATATCTATATATATATATATATATATATATATATATATATGTATATATATTTTTTTTCTAGAAATCTATACATATATATGAATATATATGAATATATATATATATATATATATATATATATATATATATATATACATGCAAATGCCTACATCAACACTTATATGTGTCTACACTTGTATGTCTACATATATACAGCAAGTTACATATGTGTACGCAGGTATATACGGACATTATATGTAAACAGATATATATATATATATATATATATATATATAGATATATATATATATATATATATATATATTTATAGGTATATAGGGCCATACATCTGTAGATAGCAATGGCAGATTAACAAAAACAAATATGGCCACATGCACCATGAGAGGCCCCACACACACTATACGTCTTGTACGAATAGGCATACCCCCCACAGCCAAACACATATACCCAACAATACACTACCAAGTGCTGCAGATCCCATAACCAGGACCTGACACAACATGGGCACAAGATGTTAACAGTACTACATCCCACCTGTATGATGTCAGGCTAGTATTGGTAACATATCATGCAGTACAGTCTGCCTCCCATAGGAAATGTAAAATGTGGAAGCTATCAACATCCCCAGGATACATATATACAGGCACAGATATGCAGATACAGATATACATATGTGTATATATATATATATATATATATATATATATATATATATATATATATATATATATACATATATATATATATATATATATATATATATATATATATATATATATATCTACACACACATACACACGCAGATATATGTACAGTAAGATATATATGTAGAAGGTGCACACAATATGGAACGGCCACTATGCCTACAGTTAACACCTGAATAATTGGACACTGTATGGGTCACCCATACAAATGACAATCGTTGCCTGCAACAAATACCCACAGAGAGGTCATAGGAAAGAACCCCACACACAGGTTTGCAGAAATAGAAAACCTTTAATGGTGCACTATTACAGTTCTATATGCCATGTCATATAGCTGTTCAGACACTGATATCCATATAAACAGAGTAATGCAACTGTGAAACAGTTATACTAATACAGTAGTCTGGAAAGGTTCACAACTGTTGCTGTCCAGGCCAAGCCATTCAAATTGTACAATAGTAAAGAAAGACTGTGTCACAGGATACCAAACAATCAATAGTATGTAATGCAGCAGCCTCTATCTACACTCTGTACAAAATCACTAGGTGGTAAAGACGTCAGGTGACCAAATGGGTTGTAACTGTTACATAACAAGGCATAACTGACACCATCACAAGTACACTGACAAGCAGAACAGTCTGTATGGCAGGAGGCAGTAGCTTGCATTAACCCAATTTACGTAAGTAATGTAAATATAGGTGAAGTATACGGTACTGTACATCCAGATACCTTAAGGCAGCTTACCCCTGATACCCCCACATTTGTAACAGCCTAGGTCATTTATAGTGCTTCACCCCTAGACTCAATAATACAGGGCCATATACCACTGTTACATGCACTGGCCTCTGGAGTGCATAAGGGCACACATGTATTGTGTAGGTGATGCCCACACATATACTCCAGCTCCACAGTATGTGTGGGGGATACAACAGCAGTGGACTGAAGGCAGCAATGGCAGTCCGATATGCTCACAGCCCACTACAGAGCAACCCCCAACAGCATGTCATATGTGCAAAGCTTGGTATGTAGGTGGAGGACAAAGTCTGGAACACAGGCACATATGTGGAAAACTGTTGGCATACACTAAGCAAGTTACTGGTGTTACAGGATAGTCTGCAACATACCCTTAGTCAGGGAAATGAGGTTAGAAACAGAAATGGATGTATCCATGTACTGATAGTACTCAACACACACACTGCCAGTGAAATATCTGACACAGGACCTGTGTGGTGGACAGACAAAACATGATAGGCATACCTCTGGCCACCAAGAGGATAGGCCCACAGTTGACAGCTATGCAGACAGACATCAGGCCATATGACAATGGTCTGCATTGTAGCTCATGGCTGTAGTTTCTGCATTTGACCACACAGGTGGGTATTGTATCCCCCATCCAGTCACCTGGTTGACTATTGTGTGTGGCCAATGCTGTGCATCGCTTGCCATGTATGTGTTCCATAGTCCACGACAGGGATGGTGTCTGGGATGTGCACACCTCCCGTATACATGTACATTGACATGTGGAACTTTACCTGGGGTGTCTGCCCCATGCTGTGAACACAGATTATTATCAAATGTGCCAGTCTTGCCCACCTGTGGTGTTAACTGGTAATGTGCAGCAGGTTTACCTTGCATCTACATTGATAGCATGCTAACGGCATTCTCGGGTGTCAGTGGCATCTCTCCATACTGGGCATGTTGTCAGGCATGGTATGTCCTTTGTGGGTCACATGTGATGGCACCACAGGTGTTACAGGTGTCCATTGGTGAACATGGGGAAGGTGCACTGTCTGCATATACGTGCATATTGGACAGATGGACAGGGTGCCATGTCCTCTGTAGCCCACTGCTATCACTCTATAGTTACTATCAGTGGCAAATATGCAGTGTACTACCCACATATAGGCTGTTGCCTAGGCATGTGTGTGTGTGTCTGAGACATGGGTTGAGAGTGTGTTCTGGGTAATACTGGGGTTGCTAACTGTGATTGCCTGGCCTTGATGTCACATGTATGGGTATAGCTTTGCACCCCAGCCTCTCAGCTATTTCACATCCGTTATCCCTGTACAGTGGACATTGTGATATATAGTAAGTCCACCATATAAGAAATATGCAAAACCCACTCCACATTGGCTACAGGTGTCACACACTCACAACCACCTCCACACAGGATATGAGATGCAAACACACACACAGCTGTCATGTCTGGGAGAAGAACTCCTACCTAACTAGTTCATTACACTACAGCACTATGCAGTTATAGTACGCACCATGGAAATTACTGGAGTACTCCTTCCCAAAAGGATTATATCACACTGGATGACATCAGCAGGATTGCCAAAGTAGGATATTTAAATTGTAGTAAGTGTGACTAGCCTAAAATGCATGGCTCCCTACACAGTGACACCCACACAAAACATCCGCAACTGACATGTGTGGGTATAGAACCCCAAACAGAGGTCTATATCACACTACAGCATGGAGCTGTTATAGGATTCACCATAGGGTTTATTGGAGAACTCATTCCCCCAAAGGTGTATTTCACAATGAATGACATCAGCAGGATTGCCAAAGTAGGCCATTTGAAATGTATTGAGTGTGACTAGCCTCTAATGCATTGATCCATACAGAGACATTGAAACACACACAAAGCCTCCAGAACTGCCATGGGTGGGGATGGAACCCTACCACAGTTCTAATTCACACTACTGCAGTACACAGTTATGGCACGGCCTACGGAGATTGCTGAGCTACAGCCTTCCTAGTGGTGTATTTCTAGGTGGGTGACATCAGCAGCCTTTCCAAAGTTGAGCATATGAATTGTAGGGAGTGTGAGTATCCTAAAAAGCATTGCTCTCTACACAGAAAGACAAACACACACTTGCCATGTCTGGGAATAGAACACCTACCTAACTAGTTTATCACACTACAGCAGTACGCAGTTGCAGGATTTACTACAGAAATTACTGGGCTACCACCTTCCCAGAGGTGTATTTCTAGGTGGATGACATCAGCAGCCTTGCCAAAGTTGAGTATATGAATTGTAGTGAGTGTGAGTACCATAAAAAGCATTGCTCTCTACACAGAGTCTGACAGACACACACTTGCCATGTCTGGGATTATAACACCTACCTAACTAGTTTATCACACTACAGCAGTATGCAGTTTCATGACACATTACGGAAATTACTGGGCTATAACCTTCCTGAGGTGTATTTCTAGGTGAATGACATCAGCAGCCTTGCAAAAGTCGAGCATTTGAATTGTAGGGAGTGTGACTAGCCTAAAAAGCATAGTTCGCTACACAGTCAGATGCACACACAAACACACACTCACACAATTGCCAAGTCTGGGATTAGAACTCCTACCTAACTAGTTTATCACACATCAGTATGCAGTTATGGGACACACCACAGAGATGACTCGGCTACAATTCTCCCAAAGGTGTATTTCACAGTGGATGACCTCAGCAGGCTTGTCATAGTAGGGCTATGTGGAGGGCAGTGTGTGTGCATGGGCCATAACCCATTCATCTAGGGGTTGACACGTCACATGCGAGCACACATAGTCATATTTCACAGGTACATGTATACAGCTGCTAGATGACTACTTCCTTGTACAGTCATGTTGTACAGCAGGCATGTGCACTGCATAGTCTGTAATGCTGACAGATACTGGTGGCTAATATCGGCAGTTAGTGACATCTGCACCTCATGTGTTTGGGGCCCTTTGGCTGTGTGCCAGGTGGGACAGGCCTGGATGGCTCCTTGTCACAGTCACCCTCTTCTGCACATCTATGTCTGTCTACCTTTGGCTTATTATAGTGTGTTGCCCTTACAGATATGTCTGTATTCCTATCCAGTGTGTGTGCAAGGCATGAGTGGTGCATACTGACGCGTGTTTGCACTAACAATTGCGACTGCCAGATATGTCTGGTCCACTGGTCTTTGCAGACATGGCCTTCATGTGTTTAAGTGTGTGAGCATGCCCAGTATGACCTTTCCGTATGTTGTTGACTGACATTGCCTTCATTTCTCTAAGTGTGTAAGCATGTCCAGTATGGCCATCTGTACTGAATGTGTGGATTGAGTCCAGGTTGTTTGTACTGCAGTGCTGACCTTTGTGTTGTACACCGACAGGTAGCATGCTGTTTCTGCAGGGTATCCATGGATCATTTGGCATTGACTGTTACTACATTTCTGCATTGCGGGGGGCACACCTGACTGTTTCTACATTTCTACACAGGTTTGGGGGGGAACACCTGACTGTTACTATATTTCTACATAGGATGGGGCACAGTTGACTATTTCCACAGTTCTACACAGGATTGGGGGGCACACCTGACACTTACTATATTTCTACATAGAATGGGGGGGCACACCTGACTATTTCTACATTTCTACACAGGATTGGGGGGGGCACACCTGACTGTGACTGCATTTCTATGTTGGATGGGGGGCACACCTGACACTTGTACACATTTGCTAGAATTGTACTGGTATGTCAGGTACTCCATTTCAGTCTGTAGTCTTACCTATCGTGCTGGCTAGAGGCATACCAGTGTACTACAGATGTTAGCTTTTAATTACCTGCATATTGGTTTCTGACTTCTTACCCTTCAGAACTGATATCCCACTGCCTGACCTGCTGTAGTCTATCTGTGTAGGTCTGGAGGGGAGGTTACCCATAGGCCTCATTCAGAGGCCATCGCACAGCCTTTGTTTGTATTTGTCTACACCTGTTCTGCTGGCTGTGACTGTTGTTGGGTATGTGACCCCCCCCCCAGTCTGGCATGTGTGATTCACTTACCTTGTGACTGTCCCAGTACTGAGGGTGGTTCTGCAGGGCTGCCTATGTTGGATGCACATAGTACACTCCCTACACATGGTTAGGCACAGGTAGTGTAATGTTTGGCATCCCTTTTACTGTATGTGTGTGTCAGAGAGTGGTGTTATTCCCTGGGTCCCTCCTGTGTCAGTGTATGTGCTATGTGTTGCCTCTTTGCCAAGGCCAGGGCATACTGGGTACGCCTCCTTCTGCCTACTGGGGCAGGCACAGGTTGTTCCTCCTCCAAGTCATTCTGTGCCTGTGCAGGCCTTGGAAATGGTGGGTGGCTGTGTGGCCCTGCCCCGTGCTGTTCCTGCTGCAGCTGTTTCTGCATGATCATATTGTGTTGCATGGCACATACTAGGACAATTTGGGTACATGTAGCTGATGAGTACTGTAAGGCTCCACTAGATGTGTCCAGGCACCGGAACTGTGACTTGAGCATCCCGAACACACACTCTACTATAATTCTGGTCTGTGCATGTGCCTCATTATGGAGTTCTTGTTCGGGTGTGTGTGCATTTCTGATGGGTGTCATCAGCCACGGCTCCAGTACGTATCCAGCATCCCCCACTAGGTGACCGTGAGGGATGTCTCTATTGGCAAATCTCTGGTACAGCTGTGTCAGATGCCAGATGTGGGAATTGTGATAGCTTCCAGGGCAGCCAGCACATGCATTCATTATTATGCCCTGGGCATCGCACACAACCTGGCATTTGATGGGAGGGAAGCCCTTGCTGTTGATGTAGACCCTACCCTGCTCAAAGGGTGGTGCTTTGATGTGTATGTGCGTTCAGTCTATAGCACCCATGACCTCAGGGTATTATGCTATTTGGTGGAACAGTTGCATATAGCTGGCCAACGCATCACAGGTGTTGGGGAAATATATGTTCTCACAGACATGTGCTGACATGGCATCCAGGAACTAGAGTACCCTGGTTCCTGATGCTTGTGAAATCCCCATCATATCCCCACTTGGCCTTTGGAAGGTACATGTAGCTAGTATTCTTAGGCCTACACATACCTTGGAATCCACTTTGATGGGTTTTCCAATGTTAGTTCTGTGTATCAGGCGTGGCCGGCACAGCTCATCTATTTGCTGTAGGAGGTTCCTGTCCACCCTATAGTGCTCTACTATCTCCAGCTCATGTAGCCCCTGGTAGGTTACCCTGGGTCTGTACACTCTTCTCCATCTCCTCACTGTGGGTTGGTCAACAGCATTCACATCCTCACCACCCTCAGCCTCTTCCACAAGTTGTGTGATAGCTATTGCAGCCCCTATCATTTTGCTGCTGTGAGTGTTAAAAGTTCCCCACTTGTTTACACCGGTGGTGTAGAGTGTGGGAAAAAACAGAGGGGGAGGTGTTTGCTTAGTTTACAGTAATGTTCTGGGCTGGGCTGGTCTGTTGCCTGTGTAATTGGCTGATTTTGATATATTTCACCTGCCAGCTAAGCTAGTTCTCCTTGATTACCTTCCTATTGCTGTTTTCCCTTCTCATTGCCTTCCTTTTTAAGCCTGTGTGTGTAACGCGGCGGGCCGTGCAGAGTGCTCAAATGTGCACACTGCTGCTATTTCCTGGTTTAACTTATTTTTTCTTCCTGGAAAACCTGGTGCGAGGCATGCACACCCACTTAAGCTTTATAAAGAGTGCTAGGCAGGTTTAGATACACCCCCTAGCTTAGCTGTGCTAAGCTAAGAGCAGACCCGAGCCACAGGGCTCCAGTCCGCTTACAGTATGCCTGATACACTACCCCATGATGTCACCTAACACCTAGGCTTGCACCAAGCTATTTCTGCTCTTATACTGTTGGGACCTGACTCACATGCTGGGGAAAACTGGGATTCACTATCATTCCCTTCATTTGCATAGGACTGCCTGCTAATGCATAGTTACATGTCTCACACTGAGCCTCCCCCCTTAGCAACCACTACTCACTGGCCATGTTGTCTTCTGCCTGCCATTGACTTGCATGACAGAATACTGATTTTAGTTAGAATGCTTATGTTAGGTTCATTTTGTTATTTTCCACCCGAGCCCATTTGCCCGCCACTGCCCTACGTTTAAACAGCCGAGATCGGCTAAAAAAATAAAAGGTGATTTTTGTATTTATTTTTTTGATTGTTATGACAATGGTTTTATACTTGGCCATTGGCATGCTTACTAGATGATATGCAACCTTTATTTGGGGCTGTCACAGCTCCGTTTTGGATTCTGCAGAAATGTACTCGATTACTAAGTGAGTACATTTCTGCAGATAGCACTAGTCCTGCAGGGCTGGGATGGTCGCAAGCTTCCTGGATTGCAAAATCACCTTATTTGCATAGATTTCTCCTGCAAATGGGGTGAATTGCATACAAGGGCTTCGTCCATGCAGGATTAGTGCAGGAGTGCTCGTGCATGCTCCTGCAGGCTGTTCCTGGATCGCACGGCAGACATATTGCCTGCTTGAGCTCCTGCATCAATCTTGTACACCGTGCAAACTTTTGAGAATCCGGGGGATAGATGTTTTGGTAGTGCAGGTTCTCAAATGAAAGTCACAGCATACTTTACTAACAAAATTATGTAAACTTAATTTTTTTTTTACTTTTCTATTTTTTGTCACAGTAGGAGCAATAACGGCCTCAAGTAAGAAGTCTCTCAGTGGAGTCTAAATTCCCATGTATC
Organism: Protopterus annectens; assembly: GCF_019279795.1. Lineage (NCBI taxonomy): Eukaryota > Metazoa > Chordata > Ceratodontiformes > Protopteridae > Protopterus > Protopterus annectens. The sequence continues at coordinate 1,369,383,094 of NC_056732.1, read as the reverse complement.
TTTGTCCCATTACAGTTGACATAACCCTTAGGCTATCCAAAATAAGCCGATTGCGCCCGTGCTTGCGCGAATGTGTGTGTGTGTGTGTGTGTGTGTGTGTGTGTGTGTGTGTGTGTGTGTGTGTGTGTGTGTGTGTGTGTGTGTGAGCGCGACAGAGAGATATGCATTGAATTCCCTTCATCAGAAGTTCATAACTCTGTACTAGTAAACAAAATGCTCTGGAATATAATATACACCTGCCTTTATCCAACAGCCTTTCTTTTTCTTTATCAGAGGCCTCCAACCTTTTCCCTAAACAGCTAAGAATTTTGCAGATTTCATCCAGAATTTTCGTTCAGAATTTTAGACGCACACACACACACACACACACACACACACACACACACACACACACATGTATGCACACACTCACACACAAACACACACACACACACACACACACACACACACACACACACACAGACACATATGCACACACAGACACACACACACATACTCACACATTCACATGCACACACATATGCATGCAGATACACACACACACACACACACACACACACACACACACACACACATACACACACACACGCTAACGCATTCACACACACACACACACACACACACACACACACACACACACACACACACCTGAGTCACATGGGTATACATGCTTGAGTATAAGTGAATATTTATTTGTGTCCCCTCAACCACATGGCAGACATGTACCTGATGTGCATTCTTCAATTCACAAGTGATATACAGTTTTGGATGAACAGACTGCCATATTGTGAACCTTTATTGTAGAATGTGTTGTATCTTCAGATCTCAGGGAACTAGTAACAATATTGGTTACAAAGGCTGACAGCCTATGTGCCACTACTGTTGCAGTCCATGTACATGTCTTAGTATGCAGGCACATAGGCTGCTCATACTGTGCCTACTTGGTCGCCTTCTTGATGCTGTATACAGGGTGCAACAGCTGCTATGCTGTCTACATTTTGGTTTACTCTTTCACGCAGTGTCACATCTTTGGCAATGATGGGGAGTTCTCAGGCTGTACTGGTGAGGACCTGACTTGCTAAATCATCCTAGTTCTCAAATCAAAGCTTCCCTTTAGTGGCATTCAGTGAACCACAGGCATGATGTGCATACTGATGGCTCAATATTCTGTTCTTCTGTGGCACACTGTGCAGCTGCCGATAGATGAGCATTCATTTCTTTCTCTGAATTCTCCGGTTGTCAGTTCTGTAAACTAGATGGATTCCTGATTACTTTTTGCACACCAAGCAAATTTTGTCAATGCATCTGGCCATCTGGCTGATTAACTCTATGGCTTACTGATATAAATTGCTTTCTTATATATCTCAGATGGCTAATACATTTAACAAAGTTTATGGAGCTTATTTTTTGCACAGACAAAACTCCTTATTTCATAAATTAGTATCACATGTAATGAGCTCCCTGACTTCTTACTTTCAGAAATAGAAACTTCAAATTCTAGAACTAAAGTTATTACCTCACTAATGCCTGATAATGCAAATATTACATGCTTTCATTAAAGGACTACAAATGTACTCTATCTTTTTTTAGCTCATTTTCAATGAAATGCTTTATTCTTAGCTTCTAACCTTCAGCTAATGAAACACCAATCCCCAAAGATAATAAATCATCATACCCTATGAATTAATCATTGGTTAGTGTTAAATGCTTCCTAAGTGCACAGAATGATTAATGAAAAAAAAACTATGCAGCTCCAGTTTAACTTTCTACAACATAGAATCTGTCAGGATACAGTGTGCTTTACAAATATGGCTGTGTTCTACGCAAGCAATAATGCCTGACAGAGTGTGTGTTAACGTATAATTAACGCCTGCTCTATACCCCTGGAAGGGCATTAATTACACATTAACACACACCCTGGAGAAGGCTTAGAGAATGGTCTCTCTGTAAAATAGTTGTTTTACTCGCTTATTTTTTTTTAAGTACTATATATTTTTATATATATATTTTAATGTTAGATAGTTCCTCTGCCTACTGTTTCAAACTTGCTATAGTATATGATAATGGTGTTGGAGGAAGCATTTTACATCAAACATATATAAAAGTAATATAGTGCTTAAAAAAATTATAAGCAAGTGAAACACAGCAATTTTACATACAGCCCATTCTTTCTCCTTACACACATACACAGTCAGTTCTGCTTTCACACACACACATACATGTACAGACACAGTCTCCTCTGCTTTCATACACACATTCACTCACACAAGCTCTACTGTCTCACCCTCTTTCTCAATCTCTCACAGTCTCCAGCTGCTTACATACATGCATTCACTCAAAATTCATTTTTGTTATTTCTCCCACTCTGTAGATCTTTCTCTCTCTCTCACACTCGCGCGTGCACACACACACACACACACACACACACACACACACACACACACACACACACACACAGTCTCTCACAAATGCAGACAGAAACACACACACAGACACTCAATCGATTGCTCTCTCTCTGTCTTACTCTCATACACACATATAATCTCTCACACAGGCTTTATTTTTTCTTTTTTTATTTTACACTTGCTAAACAGCAAAAGGGCTGCTTAGTGAGTGTAAAATAATGGCTCACTTGCTCTCACTTTCACTGACATGTATACATAGACTGACACACAGACAAACACACACACATATCTTTTTTGTTGTATTCTTTTTGTTTACATTTTACACTCACAAAACAGCAAAAGCGCTGTTTAGCAAGTGTAAAATAATGGCAGCCATTTTGTTTTCTTAGTCTGAGCTCCACAGCGGCTTGATATTCTGCCATGAAGCGGCGGACTTGTTCTCCTCAGCAGCCATTACTTGTACGTTAATACCCTGGTGGAGAACGCTCGTTCTCCAATCAGGGTACTGATGTACAGTAAGCCCATTCTCTAAAAAAGAATATTGGTATGATACATAATTGTTTTGTGGTCATCATATGCTTAACTGTTTCAGAGCATTTAATACAGCCATCCATAACTGCATGCTTATGTCTTTCAAGACTTCTGATCAGTTTTCTTGTAAAATGAGTATCAGAATGGCTCAAGGACATAAGGCAACTAATTGTGGTTAAGAGGTATTTCTGAGAAAGTTAACATTACTTGTTGGAAACCTCAAAAAGCTTAATTTGGATTAAAGTAAAAATTTAACATCTTCTTTTCTCATTTTCTTTTACACATCACCTTTAGATTTCCAAGTTTCTTGGCCGTTCCCACACATCTGCATTATTAATGATGGAATATCTAGCCACCAAGTCCAGATCATGTGACAGAAGTAATAATTGATTTCATGCTAATATGTGATGTAGTATGACATATCACATATTAGCATGAAATCAATTATTACTTCTGTCACATGTAGTATGACCCGTGGTAGTGGTGCTGCGGTAGCATTGTCGCCTCACAGCAAGACGCTGTCCCGTTCGATTCTCAGCTAGAGCATCTTCTGTGTGGAGGCATGCGTGAATGGGCGTGCTTTCGCTGAAGGTTGTGTGTCAGGGCTGGTAACTCGGCACGTAAAAATCCACTACCAAACATTAGCGGACCGGAGATCCGCTGTGGCGACCCCTAACCGGGATAAGCCGAAAGACACAACAACAACAACATGTGATGTAGTATGAGCCATTCAACAGTTTATTTAAATAATTTCCTCTTAACAGCAATTCACTTGTCCAGCTGACTCTCATGATACATCTGAATTTTTATAATTTCAGATAAACTTCATAAATACATATGGTAAGTTGATCCAACTGATGAAAACATTTTTAAGCAGAGACTCAGATACACTTTGTTTAAAACTGCTATTAAGCCTGTAGCATTGACAGTCAATGCAGGGGATTAACACTCTGACTTGTTGATGCTCTATTTTCTGTGCTAAGAGTACACATTTTGAATCTTTTGATCTTAATTTTCCTACAGTATCACCTTGAGCAAGTCACTTAACTAGAGAGCGTTTTGAGGAATTTGGGCTAGGCTCCTCAATGGTCTCCTGGACAGCATGCTTAGTAACTACTTTATTTATTTATTGATTTGACATTTGTTGACCGGGAAAGTCCGACTAGGATAGAGCCTATTTTCAGTGGAGGCCCAGGGATAAACACTCCAGATGCATGTCTTTGGAATGTGGAGGAAACCTGAACACCTGGAGGAAACCCACTTGAATGCAGGGTAGATATGCCGACTCCACACTGAAGTCACCCCAGCTGAGAATCGAACCAGAGAGCCTCTTGCAGTGAGGTGACAATGTTAATAGCTGCACCACTGCACCACCCAGTATTTGTAAACCTATTGAAAATGTTGCTGTTACTCAATTTCACATCATAATACAACTAAAGTAATTCAAATGTGTTAAAAAATTGCTTTTCTGTTACTTAAATCCAGTTTTTAATGGAATTGGAAAAATTCAATACTAGACTAATTTAAACATATTTTATTAATGGCATCAAATTATATTGACTATCTATACTGACTACAAATTGAAGACGGTCTGTCTCTATTCTGCTAG